>NW_025956991.1:0-31771 GCF_023159225.1 Perognathus longimembris pacificus
AAAGCTCATTTAGGACCTGCACTTACGAAGGCGGTAGGCAGCTGTATATCAGGGAGTAAACCTTCTGAGAATAAAAACAGCTGGAGCTTGTTAAGGTAATTACACAGGGGGAAAGGATAATGTACTGGGAACTCCTCAGAAGAATCTGATTCGTGGTGAGGGGAGAGAGATAAAAGCTCATTTAGAACGATATGAACGTGCTGCGTAGGTAGCTGTTTATCAGTAAATATCTCCACTGAGATTAAGAAAAGCAGTAGTTTAATAAATTAACTACTTCCTGGTATGGTTACCGTACTGATAACTCCCCAAAAGAATCTGGATTGTGGTGAGGGAACAGAGAAAAAAGCTCATTTATGACCGGCACTTACGAAGGGGGTAGCCAGCAGTATATCAGGGAGTAAAACTTCTGAGAATAAAAACAGCTAGAGCTTGTTAAGTTAATTACCAGGGGAAAGGATAATGTACTGGGAACTCCTCAGAAGTATCTGATTGTGGTGAGGGGAGAGAGATAAAAGCTCATTTAGGAAAGACATGAACATGCTGCGTAGGTAGCTGTTTATCAGTAAATATCTCCACTGAGATTAAGAAAAGCAGTAGCTTAATAAATTAAGTACTTCCTGGTATGGTTACTGTACTGGTAACTCCCCAAAAGAATCTGGATTGTGGTGAGGGAACAGAAAAAAAAAGCTCATTTAGGACCTGCACTTATGAAGGGGGTAGGCAGCAGTATATCAGGCAGTAAACCTTCTGAGAATAAAACAGCTGGAGCTTGTTAAGGTAATTACACAGGGGAAAGGATAATGTACTGGGAACTCCTCAGAAGAATCTGATTTGTGGTGAGGGGAGAGAGATAAAAGCTCATTTAGGAACGACATGAACTGCTGCGTACGTAGCTGTTTATCAGTAAATATCTCCACTGAGATTAAGAAAAGCAGTAGCTTAATAAATTAAGTACTTCCTGGTATGGTTACTGTATTGGTAACTCCCCAAAGAATCTGGATTGTGGTGAGGGAACAGAGAAAAAAGATCATTAAGGACCTGCACTTACGAAGGGGGTAGGCAGCTGTATATCAGGGAGTAAACCGTCTGAGAATAAAAACAGCTAGAGCTTGTTAAGGTAATTACACACGATGAAAGGATAATGTACTGGGAACTCCTCAGAAGAATCTGATTTGTGGTGAGGGGAGAGAGATAAAAGCTCATTTTGGAACGACATGAACATGCTGCGTAGGTAGCTGTTTATCAGTAAATATCTCCACTGAGATTAAGAAAAAGCAGTAGCTTAATAAATTAAGTACTTCCTGGTATGGTTACTGTACTGGTAACTCCCCAAAAGAATCTGGATTGTGGTGACTGAACAGAAAAAAAAGCTCATTTAAGACCTGCACTTATGAAGGGGGTAGGCAACAGTATATCAAGGACTAATCATTCTTAGAATAAAAACAGCTGGAACTTGTTAAGGTAATTACACAGGGGAAAGGATAATGTACTGAGAACTCCTCAGAAGAATCTGATTTGTGGTGAGGGGGTGAGAGATTAAATCTCATTTAGGAACGACATGACCATGCTGCGTACGTAGCTGTTTATCAGTAAATATCTCCACTGAGATTAAGAAAAGCAGTAGCTTAATAAATTAATACTTCCTGGTATGATTACTGTACTGGTAACTCCCCAAAAGAATCTGGATTGTAGTTGAGGGAACAGAGAAAAAAGCTCATTTAGTACCTGCACTTACGAAGGGGGGTAGGCAGCTGTATATCAGGGAGTAAACCTTCTGAGAATAAAAACAGCTGGAGCTTGTTAAGGTAATTACACAGGGGAAAGGATAATGTACTGGGAACTCCTCAGAATAATCTGATTTGTGGTGAGGGGGAGAGAGATAAAAGCTCATTTAGGAACGACATGAACATGCTGCGTAGGTAGCTGTTTATCAGTAAATATCTCCAATGAGATTAAGAAAAGCAGTAGCTTAATAAACTAAGTACTTCCTGGTATGGTTACTGTACTGGTAACTCCCCAAAAGAACCTGGATTGTGGTGAGGGAACAGAGAAAAAAGCTCATTTAGGACCTGCACTTACGAAGGGGGGTAGGCAGCTGTATATTAGGGAGTAAACCTTCTGAGAATAAAAACAGCTGGAGCTTGTTAATGTAATTACACAGGTAAAGGATAATGTACTGGGAACTCCTCAGAAGAATCTGATTTGCGGTGAGGGGAGAGAGATAAAAGCTCATTAGGAACGACATGAACATGCTGCGTTGGTAGCTGTTTATCAGTAAATATCTCCACTGAGATTAAGAAAAACAAGTAGCTTAATAAATTAAGTACATCCTGGTATGGTTACTGTACTGGTAACTGCCCAAAAGAATCTGGATTGTGGTGAGGGAACAGAGAAAAAAGCTCATTTATGACCTGCACTTACCAAGGGGGTAGGCAGCTGTATATCAGGGAGTAAACCTTCTGAGAATAAAAACAGCTGGAGCTTGTTAAGGTAATTACACAGGGGAAAGGATAATGTACTGGGAACTCCTCAGAAGAATCTGATTTGTGGTGAGGAGAGAGATAAAAGCTCATTTAGGAACGACATGAACATGCTGCGTAGGTAGCTGTTTATCAGTAAATATCTCCACTGAGATTAAGAAAAGCAGTAGCTTAATAAATTAAGTACATCCTTGTATGGTTACTGTACTGGTAACTCCCCAAAAGAATCTGGATTGTGTTGAGGGGAACAGAGAAAAAGCTCATTTAGGACCTGCACTTACGAAGGGGGTAGGCAGCTGTATATCAGGGAGTAAACCTTCTGCGAATATAAACAGCTGGAGCTTGTTAAGGTAATTACACAGGGAAAGGATAATGTACTGGGACTCCTTAGAAGAATCTGATTTGTGGTGAGGGGAGAGAGATAAAAGCTCATTTAGGAACGACATGAACATGTTGCGTAGGTAGCTGTTTATCAGTAAATATCTCCACTAAGATTAAGAAAAGCAGTAGCTTAATAAATTAAGTACTTCCTGGTATTTTTACTGTACTGGTAACCCACCAAAAGAATGTGGATTGTGGTGAGGGAACAGAGAAAAAAGCTCATTTAGGACCTGCACTTACGAAGGGGGTAGGCAGCTGTATATCAGGGAGTAAACCTTCTGAGAATAAAAACAGCTGGAGCTTGTTAAGGTAATTACACAGCGGAAAGGATAATGTACTGGGAAACTCCTCAGAAGAATCTGATTTGTATTGAGGGGAGAGAGATAAAAGCTCATTTAGGAACTACATGAACATGCTGCGTGGTAGCTGTTTATCAGTAAATATCTTCACTGAGATTAAGAAAAGCAGTAGCTCAATAAATTAAGTACTTCCTGGTATGGTTTCTGTACTGGTAACTCCCCAAAAGAATCTGGATTCTGGTGAGGGAACAGAGAAAAAAGCTCATTTAGGACCTGCACTTACGAAGGGGGTAGGCAGCTGGTATATCAGGGAGTAAACCTTCTGAGAATAAAAACAGCTGGAGCTTGTTAAGGTAATTACACAGGGGAAAGGATAATGTACTGGGAACTCCTCAGAAGAAACTGATTTGAGGTGAGGGGAGAGAGATATAAGCTCATTTAGGAACGACATGAACATGCTGCGTAGGTAGCTGTTTATCAGTAAATATCACCACTGAGATTAAGAAAAGCAGTAGCTTAATAAATTAAGTACTTCCTGGTATGGTTACTGTACTGGTAACTCCCCAAAAGAATCTGGATTGTGGTGAGGGAACAGAGAAAAAAGCTCATTTAGGACCTGCACTTACGAAGGGGGTAGGCAGCTGTATATCAGGGAGTAAACCTTCTGAGAATAAAAACAGCTGGAGCTTGTTAAGGTAATTACACAGGGAAAGGATAATGTACTGGGAACTCCTCAGAAGAATCTGATTTGTGGTGAGGGGAGAGAGATAAAAGCTCATTTAGGAACGACATGAACATGCTGCGTACGTAGCTGTTTATCAGTAAATATCTCCACTGAGATTAAGAAAAGAAGTAGCTTAATAAATTAAGTACTTCCTGTATGGTTACTGTACTGGTAACTCCCCCAAAGAATCTGGATTGTGGTAAGGGAACAGAGAAAAAAGCTCATTTAGGACCTGCACTTATGAAGGGGGTATCAGCAGTATATTAGGGACTAAATCTTCTGAGACTAAAAACAGCTGGAGCTTGTTAAGGTAATTACACAGGGGAAATTATAAAGTACTGGGAACGACTCAGAAGAATCTGATTTGTGGTGACGGGAGAGAGATAAATGCTCATTTAGGAACGACATGAACATGCTGCGTAGGTAGCTGTTTATCAGTAAATATCTCCACTGAGATTAAGAAAAGCAGTAGCTTAATAATTAATCACTTCCTGGTATGGTTACTGTACTGGTAACTCCCCAAAAGAATCTGGATTGTGTTGAGGGAACAGGGATAAAAGCTCATTTAGGACCTGCACTTATGAAGGGGGTAGGCAGCAGTATATGAGGGAGTAAACCTTCTGAGAATAAAAACAGCTGGAGCTTGTTAAGGTAATTACACAGGGGAAAGGATAATGTACTGGGAATTCCTCAGAAGAATCTGACTTGTGGTGAGGGGAGAGAGATAAAAGCTCATTTAAGAAAGACATGAACATGCTGCGTAGGTAGCTGTTTATCAGTAAATATCTCCCCTGAGATTAAGAAAAGCAGTAGCTTAATAAATTAAGTACTTCCTGGTATGGTTACTGTACTGGTAACTCCCCAAAAGAATCTGGATTGTGGTGAGGGAACAGAGAAAAAAGCTCATTTAGGCCCTGCACTTACGAAGGGGGTAGGGCAGCTGTATATCAGTGAGGTAAACCTCTGAGTATAAAACCAGCTGGAGCTTGTTAAGGTAATTACACAGGGAAAGGATAATGTACTGGGAACTCCTCAGAAGAGTCTGATTTGTGGTGAAGGGGAGAGAGATAAAAGCTCATTTAGGAACGACATGAACATGCTGCGTAGGTAGCTGTTTATCAGTAAATATCTCCACTGAGATTAAGAAAAGCAGTAGCTTAATAAATTAAGTACTTCCTGGTATGGTTACTGTACTGGTAACTCTCCAACGAATCTGGATTGTGGTGAGGGAACAGAGAAAAAAGCTCATTTAGGTCTGCACTTACGAAGGGGGTAGGCAGCTGTATATCAGGGGAGTAAACCTTCTGAGAATAAAAACAGCTGGAGCTGTTAAGGTAATTACACAGGGGAAAGGATAATGTACTGGGAACTCTTCCGAAAGAATCTGATTTGTGGTGAGGGGAGAGAGATAAAAGCTCATTTAGGAACGACATGAACATGCTGCGTAGGTAGCTGTTTATCAGGAAATATCTCCACTGAGATTAAGAAAAGCAGTAGCTTAATAAATTAAGTACTTCCTGGTATGGTTACTGTACTGGTAACTCCCCAAAAGAATCTGGATTGTGGTGAGGGAACAGAGAAAAAAGCTCATTTAGGACATGCACTTACGCAGGGGGTAGGCAGCTGTATATCAGGGATTAAACCTTCTGAGAATAAAAAACAGCTGGAGCTTTGTTAAGGTAATTACACAGGGGAAAGGATAATGTACTGGGAACTCCTCAGAAGAATCTGATTTGTGGTGAGGGGAGAGAGATAAAAGCTCATTTAGGACGACATGAACATAATGCGTAGGTAGCTGTTTATCAGTTAATATCTCCACTGAGATTAAGAGAAGCAGTAGCTTAATAAATTAAGTACTTCCTGGTATGGTTTCTGTACTGGTAACTCCCCAAAGAATCTGGATTGTGGTGAGGGAACACAGAAAAAAGCTCATTTAGGACCTGCACTTACGAAGGGGGTAGGCAGCTGTATATCAGGGAGTAAACCTTCTGAGAATAAAAACAGCTGGAGCTTGTTAAGGTAATTACACAGGGGAAAGGAAAATGTACTGGAACTCCTCAGAAGAATCTGATTTGTGGTGAGGGGAGAGAGATAAAAGCTCATTTAGGAACGACATGAACATGCTGCGTAGGTAGCTGTTTTTCAGTAAATATCTCCACTGATATTAAGAAAACAGTAGCTTAATAACTTAAGTACTTCCTGGTATGGTCCACTGTACTGGTAACTCCCCAGAAGAATCTGGATTGTGGTAAGGGAACAGAGAAAAATGCTCATTTAGGACCTGCACTTATGAAGGGGGTATCAGCAGTATATTAGGGACTAAATCTTCTGAGACTAAAAACAGCTGGAGCTTGTTAAGGTAATTACACAGGGGAAATTATAAAGTACTGGGAACGACTCAGAAGAATCTGATTTGTGGTGACGGGAGAGAGATAAATGCTCATTTAGGAACGACATGAACATGCTGCGTAGGTAGCTGTTTATCAGTAAATATCTCCACTGAGATTAGAAAAAGCAGTAGCTTAATAAATTAATCACTTCCTGGTATGGTTACTGTACTGGTAACTCCCCAAAAGAATCTGGATTGTGTTGAGGGAACAGGATAAAAGCTCATTTAGGACCTGCACTTACGAAGGGGGTAGGCGCAGTATATGAGGGAGTAAACCTTCTGAGAATAAAAACAGCTGGAGCTTGTTAAGGTAATTACACAGGGGAAAGGATAATGTACTGGGAACTCCTCAGAAGAATCTGATTTGTGGTGAGGGGGAGAGAGATAAAAGCTCATTTAAGAAAGACATGAACATGCTGCGTAGGTAGCTGTTTATCAGTAAATATCTCCCCTGAGATTAAGAAAAGCAGTAGCTTAATAAATTAAGTACTTCCTGTTATGGTTACTGTACTGGTAACTCCCCAAAAGAATCTGGATTGTGGTGAGGGAACAGAGAAAAAAGCTCATTTAGGCCCTGCACTTACGAAGGGGGTAGGCAGCTGTATATCAGTGACTAAACCTTCTGAGTATAAAACCAGCTGGAGCTTGTTAAGGTATTTACACAGGGGAAAGGATAATGTACTGGGAACTCCTCAGAAGAGTCTGATTTGTGGTGAAGGGAGAGAGATAAAAGCTCATTTAGGAACGACATGAACATGCTGCGTAGGTAGCTGTTTATCAGTAAATATCTCCACTGAGATTAAGAAAAGCAGTAGCCTTAATAAATTAAGTACTTCCTGGTATGGTTACTGTACGGTAACTCCCCAAAGAATCTGGATTGTGGTGAGGGAACAGAGAAAAAAGCTCATTTAGGACCTGCACTTACGAAGGGGGTAGGCAGCTGTATATCAGGGAGTAAACCTTCTGAGAATAAAAACAGCTGAGCTTGTTAAGGTAATTACACAGGGGAAAGGATAATGTACTGGGAACTCCTCGAAGAATCTGATTGTGGTGAGGGGAGAGAGATAAAAGCTCATTTAGGAACGACATGAACATGCTGCGTAGGTAGCTGTTTATCAGGAAATATCTCCACTGAGATTAAGAAAAGCAGTAGCTTAATAAATTAAGTACTTCCTGGTATGGTTACTGTACTGGTAACTCCCCAAAAGAATCTGGATTGTGGTGAGGGGAACAGAGAAAAAAGCTCATTTAGGACCTGCACTTACGAAGGTTAGGCAGCTGTATATCAGGAGTAAACCTTCTGAGAATAAAACAGCTGGAGCTTGTTAAGGTAATTACACAGGGGAAAGGATAATGTACTGGGAACCCCTCAGAAGAATCTGATTTGTGGTGAGGGGAGAGAGATAAAAGCTCATTTAGGAACGACATGAACATGCTGCGTATGTAGCTGTTTATCAGTAAATATCTCCACTGAGATTAAGAAAAGCAGTAGCTTAATAAATTAAGTACTTCCTGGTATTTTTACTGTACTGGTAACCCCCCAAAAGAATGTGGATTGTGGTGAGGGAACAGAGAAAAAAGCTCATTTAGGACCTGCACTTACGAGGGGGTAGGCAGCTGTATATCAGGGAGTAAACCTTCTGCGAATAAAAACAGCTGGAGCTTGTTAAGGTAATTACACAGCGGAAAGGATAATGTACTGGGAACTCCTCAGAAGAATCTGATTTGTATTGAGGGGAGAGAGATAAAAGCTCATTTAGGAACGACATGAACATGCTGCGGGGTAGCTGTTTATCAGTAAATATCTTCACTGAGATTAAGAAAAGCAGTAGCTCAATAAATTAAGTACTTCCTGGTATGGTTACTGTACTGGTAACTCCCCAAAAGAATCTGGATTCTGGTGAGGGAACAGAGAAAAAAGCTCATTTAGGACCTGCACTTACGAAGGGGGTAGGCAGCTGTATATCAGGGAGTAAACCTTCTGAGAATAAAAACAGCTGGAGCTTGTTAAGGTAATTACACAGGGAAAGGATAATGTACTGGGAACTCCTCAGAAGAATCTGATTTGTGGTGAGGGAGAGAGATAAAAGCTCATTTAGGAACGACATGAACATGCTGCGTACGTAGCTGTTTATCAGTAAATATCTCCACTGAGATTAAGAAAAGAAGTAGCTTAATAAATTAAGTACTTCCTGGTATGGTTACTGTACTGGTAACTCCCCAACAGAATCTGGATTGTGGTAAGGGAACAGAGAAAAAAGCTCATTTAGGACCTGCACTTATGAAGGGGGGTATCAGCAGTATATTAGGGACTAAATCTTCTGAGACTAAAAACAGCTGGAGATTGTTAAGGTAATTACACAGGGGAAATTATAAAGTACTGGGAACGACTCAGAAGAATCTGATTTGTGGTGACGGGGAGAGAGATAAATGCTCATTTAGGAACGACATGAACATGCTGCGTAGGTAGCTGTTTATCAGTAAATATCTCCACTGAGATTAAGAAAAGCAGTAGCTTAATAAATTAATCACTTCCTGGTATGGTTACTGTACTGGTAACTCCCCAAAAGAATCTGGATTGTGTTGAGGGAACAGGGATAAAAGCTCATTTAGGACCTGCACTTATGAAGGGGGGTAGCAGCAGTATATGAGGGAGTAAACCTTCTGAGAATAAAAACAGCTGGAGCTTGTTAAGGTAATTACACAGGGGAAAGGATAATGTACTGGGAACTCCTCAGAAGAATCTGATTTGTGGTGAGGGAGAGAGATAAAAGCTCATTTAAGAAAGACATGAACATGCCTGCCGTAGGTAGCTGTTTTTCAGTAAATATCTCCCCTGAGATTAAGAAAAGCAGAAGCTTAATAAATTAAGTACTTCCTGGTATGGTACTGTACTGGTAACTCCCCAAAAGAATCTGGATGTGGGTGACGGGAACAGAGAAAAAAGCTCATTTAGGCCCTGCACTTACGAAGGGGGGTAGGCAGCTGTATATCAGTGAGTAAACCTTCTGAGTATAAAACCAGCTGGAGCTTGTTAAGGTAATTACACAGGGGAAAGGATAATGTACTGGGAACTCCTCAGAAGAGTCTGATTTGTGGTGAAGGGAGAGAGATAAAAGCTCATTTAGGAACGACATGAACATGCTGCGTAGGTAGCTGTTTATCAGTAAATATCTCCACTGAGATTAAGAAAAGCAGTAGCTTAATAAATTAAGTACTTCCTGGTATGGTTACTGTACTGGTAACTCCCCAAAGAATCTGGATTGTGGTGAGGGAACAGAGAAAAAAGCTCATTTAGGACCTGCACTTACGAAGGGGGTAGGCAGCTGTATATCAGGGAGTAAACCTTCTGAGAATAAAAACAGCTGGAGCTTGTTAAGGTAATTACACAGGGGAAAGGATAATGTACTGTGAACTCTTCCGAAGAATCTGATTTGTGGTGAGGGGAGAGAGATAAAGGCTCATTTAGGAACGACATGAACATGCTGCGTAGGTAGCTGTTTATCAGTAAATATCTCCACTGAGATTAAAAAAAAGCAGTAGCTTAATAAATTAAGTACTTTTGGTATGGTTACTCTACTAGTAACTCGACGAAGAAATCTGGATTGTGGTGTGGGAACAGAGAAAAAAGCTCATTTAGGACCTGCACTTACGAAGGGGGTAGGCAGCTGTATATCAGGGAGGTAAACCTTCTGAGAATAAAAACACCTGGAGCTTGTTAAGGTAATTACAGAGGGGAAAGGATAATGTACTGGGAACTCCTCAGAAGAATCTGATTTGTGGTGAGGGGAGAGAGAAAAAGCTCATTTAGGAACGACATGAACATGCTGCGTATGTAGCTGTTTATCAGTAAATATCTCCACTGATATTAAGAATACAGTAGCTTAATAAATTAAGTACTTCCTGGTATGGTCACTGTACTGGTAACTCCCAGAAGAATCTGGATTGTGGTGAAGGAACAGAGAAAAAAGTCATTTAGGACCTGCAATTACGAAGGGGGTAGGCAGCTGTATATCAGGGAGTAAACCTTCTGAGAATAAAAACAGCTGGAGCTTGTTAAGGTAATTACGCAGGGGAAAGGATAATGTACTGGGAACTCCTCAGAAGAAACTGATTTGAGGTGAGGGGGGAGAGAGATATAAGCTCATTTAGGAACGACATGAACATGCTGCGTAGGTAGCTGTTTATCAGTAAATATCTCCACTGAGATTAAGAAAAGCAGTAGCTTAATAAATTAATCACTTCCTGGTATGGTTACTGTACTGGTAACTCCCCAAAAGAATCTGGATTGTGTTGAGGGAACAGGGATAAAAGCTCATTTAGGACCTGCACTTATGAAGGGGGTAGGCAGCAGTATATGAGGAGTAAACCTTCTGAGAATAAAAACAGCTGGAGCTTGTTAAGGTAATTACACAGGGGAAAGGATAATGTACTGGGAACTCCTCAGAAGAATCTGACTTGTGGTGAGGGGAGAGAGATAAAAGCTCATTTAAGAAAGACATGAACATGCTGCGTAGGTAGCTGTTTATCAGTAAATATCTCCCCTGAGATTAAGAAAAGCAGTAGCTTAATAAATTAAGTACTTCCTGGTATGGTTACTGTACTGGTAACTCCCCAAAAGAATCTGGATTGTGGTGAGGGAACAGAGAAAAAAGCTCATTTAGGCCCTGCACTTACGAAGGGGGTAGGCAGCTGTATATCAGTGAGTAAACCTTCTGAGTATAAAACCAGCTGGAGCTTGTAAGGTAATTACACAGGGGAAAGGATAATGTACTGGGAACTCCTCAGAAGAGTCTGATTTGTGGTGAGGGAGAGAGATAAAAGCTCATTTAGGAACGACATGAACATGCTGCGTAGGTAGCTGTTTATCAGTAAATATCTCCACTGAGATTAAGAAAAGCAGTAGCTTAATAAATTAAGTACTTCCTGGGTATGGTTACTGTACTGGTAACTCCCCCAACGAATCTGGATTTGGTGAGGGAACAGAGAAAAAGCTCATTTAGGTCCTGCACTTACGAAGGGGGTAGGCAGCTGTATATCAGGGAGTAAACCTTCTGAGAATAAAAACAGCTGGAGCTTGTTAAGGTAATTACACAGGGGAAAGGATAATGTACTGGGAACTCTTCCGAAGAATCTGATTTGTGGTGAGGGGAGAGAGATAAAAGCTCATTTAGGAACGACATGAACATGCTGCGTAGGTAGCTGTTTATCAGGAAATATCTCCACTGAGATTAAGAAAAGCAGTAGCTTAATAAATTAAGTACTTCCTGGTATGGTTACTGTACTGGTAACTCCCCAAAAAGAATCTGGATTGTGGTGAGGGAACAGAGAAAAAAGCTCATTTAGGACATGCACTTACGCAGGGGGTAGGCAGCTGTATATCAGGGATTAAACCTTCTGAGAATAAAAACAGCTGGAGCTTGTTAAGGTAATTTCACAGGGGAAAGGATAATGTACTGGGAACTCCTCAGAAGAATCTGATTTGTGGTGAGGGGAGAGAGATAAAAGCTCATTTAGGAACGACATGAACATAATGCGTAGGTAGCTGTTTATCAGTTAATATCTCCACTGAGATTAAGAGAAGCAGTAGCTTAATAAATTAATTACTTCCTGGTATGGTTTCTGTACTGGTAACTCCCCAAAGAATCTGGATTGTGGTGAGGGAACACAGAAAAAAGCTCATTTAGGACCTGCACTTACGAAGGGGGTAGGCAGCTGTATATCAGGGAGTAAACCTTCTGAGAATAAAAACAGCTGGAGCTTGTTAAGGTAATTACACAGGGGAAAGGAAAATGTACTGGGAACTCCTCAGAAGAATCTGATTTGTGGTGAGGGGAGAGAGATAAAAGCTCATTTAGGAACGACATGAACATGCTGCGTAGGTAGCTGTTTTTCAGTAAATATCTCCACTGATATTAAGAAAACAGTAGCTTAATAAATTAAGTACTTCCTGGTATGGTCACTGTATTGGTAACTCCCCAGAAGAATCTGATTGTGGTGAAGGAACAGAGAAAAAAGCTCATTTAGGACCTGCAATTACGAAGGGGTTAGGCAGCTGTATATCAGGGAGTAAAACCTTCTGAGAATAAAAACAGCTGGAGCTTGTTAAGGTAATTACGCAGGGGAAAGGATAATGTACTGGGAACTCCTCAGAAGAAACTGATTTGAGGTGAGGGGAGAGAGATAAAAGCTCATTTAGGAACGACATGAACATGCTGCGTAGGTAGCTGTTTATCAGTAAATATCACCACTGAGATTAAGAAAAGCAGTAGCTTAATAAATTAAGTACTTCCTGGTATGGTTACTGTACTGGTAACTCCCCAAAGAATCTGGATTGTGGTAAGGGAACAGAGAAAAAAAGCTCATTTAGGACCTGCACTTACGAAGGGTTAGGCAGCTGTATATCAGGGAGTAAACCTTCTGAGAATAAAAACAGCTGGAGCTTGTTAAGGTAATTACACAGGGGAAAGGATAATGTACTGGGAACTCCTCAGAAGAATCTGATTTGTGGTGATGGGAGAGAGATAAAAGCTCATTTAGGAACGACATGAACATGCTGCATAGGTAGCTGTTTATCAGTAATATCTCCACTGAGATTAAGAAAAGCAGTAGCTTAATAAATTAAGTACTTCCTGGTATGGTTACTGTACTGGTAACTCGCCAAAAGAATCTGGATTGTGGTGAGGAACAGAGAAAAAAGCTCATTTAGGACCAGCACTTACGAGGGGTAGGCAGCTGTATATCAGGGAGTAAACCTTCTGAGAATAAAAACAGCTGGAGCTTTTTAAGCTAATTACACAGGGAAAGGATAAAGAACTGGGAACTCCTCAGAAGAATCTGATTTGTGGTGAGGGGAGGAGGACATAAAAGCTCATTTAGGAACGACATGAACATGCTGCGTACGTAGCTGTTTATCAGTAAATATCTCCACTGAGATTAAGAAAAGAAGTAGCTTAATAAATTAAGTACTTCCTGGTATGGTTACTGTACTGGTAACTCCCCAAAAGAATCTGGATTGTGGTGAGGGAACAGAGAAAAAAGCTCATTTAGGACCTGCACTTACGCAGGGGGTAGGCAGCTGTATATCAGGGAGTGAACCTTCTGAGAATAAAAACAGCAGGAGCTTGTTAAGGTAATTACACAGGGGAAAGGATAATGTACTGGGAACTCCTCAGAAGAATCTGATTTGTGGTGAGGGGGAGAGAGATAAAAGCTCATTTAGGAACGACATGAACATGCTGCGTAGGTAGCTGTTTATCAGTAAATATCTCCACTGAGATTAAGAAAAGCAGTAGCTAAATTAATTAAGTACTTCCTGGTATGGTTACTGTACTGGTAACTCCCCAAAAGAATCTGGATTGTGGTGAGGGAACAGAGAAAAAAGCTCATTTAGGACCTGCACTTACGAAGGGGGTAGGCAGCTGTATATCAGGGAGTAAACCTTCTGAGATAAAAACAGCTGGAGCTTGTTAAAGTAATTACACAGGGGAAAGGATAATGTACTGGGAACTCCTCAGAAGAATCTGATTTGTGGTGAGGGGAGACAGATAAAAGCTCATTTAGGAACGACATGAACATGCTGCGTACGTAGCTGTTTATCAGTAAATATCTCCACTGAGATGAAGAAAAGCAGTAGCTTAATAAATTAAGTACTTCCTGGTATGGTTACTGTACTGGGAACTCCCCAAAAGAATCTGGATTGTGGTGAGGGAACAGAGAAAAACGCTCATTTAAGACCTGCACTTATGCAGGGGGTAGGCAGCTGTATATAAGGGAGTAAACCTTCTGAGAATAAAAAACAGCTGGAGCTTGTTAAGGTAATTACACAGGGAAATTTTAAAGTACTGGGAACTCCTCAGAAGAATCTGATTTGTGGTGAGGAGGATAGAGATAAAGCTCATTTAGGAACGACATGAACAATAGGTAGCTGTTTATCAGTAAATAACTCCACTGAGATTAAGAAAAGCAGTAGCTTAATAAATTAAGTACTTCCTGGTATGGTTACTGTACTGGTAACTCCCCAAAAGAATCTGGATTGTGGTGAGGGAACAGAGAAAAAAGCTCATTTGGGACCTGCACTTACGAAGGGGGTAGGCAGCTGTATATCAGGGAGGAAACCTTCTGAGAATAAAAACAGCTGGAGCTTGTTAAGGTAATTACACAGGGGAAAGGATAATGTACGGGGAACTCCTCAGAAGAATCTGATTTGTGGTGAGGGGAGAGAGATAAAAGCTCATTTTGGAACGACATGAACATGCTGCGTAAGTATCTGTTAATCACTAAATATCTCCACTGAGATTAAGAAAAGCAGTAGCTTAATAAATTAAGTACTTCCTGTATGGTTACTGTACTGGTAACTCCCCAAAAGAATCTGGATTGTGGTGAGGGAACAGAGAAAAAAGCTCATTTAGGACCTGCACTGACGAAGGGGGTAGGCAGCTGTATATCAGGGAGTAAACCTTCTGAGAATAAAAACAGCTTGAGCTCTTTAAGGTAATTCCACAGGGTTAATTATAAAGTACTGGGAACGATTCAGAAGAATCTGATTGTGGTGAGGGGAGAGAGATAAAAGCTCATTTAGGCACGACATGAACATGCTGCGTAGGGAGCTGTTTATCAGTAAATATCTCCACTGAGATTAAGAAAAGCAGTAGCTTAATAAATTAAGTACTTCCTGGTATGGTTACTGTACTGGTATCTCCCCAAAACAATCTGGATTGTGGTGAGGGAACAGAGAAAAAAGCTCATTTAGGACATGCACTTACGAAGGAGGTAGGCAGCTGTATATCAGGGAGTAAACCTTCTGAGAATAAAAACAGCTGGAGCTTGTTAAGGTAATTACATAGGGGAAAGGATAATGTACTGGGAACTCCTCAGAAGAATCTGATTTGTGGTGAGGGGAGAGAGATAAAAGCTCATTTAGGAACGACATGATCATGCTGCGTAGGTAGCTGTTTATCAGGAAATATCTCCACTGAGATTAAGAAAAGCAGTAGCTTAATAAATTAAGTACTTCCTTGTATGGTTACTGTACTGGTAACTCCCCAAAAGAATCTGGATTGTGGTGAGGGAACAGAGAAAAAAGCTCATTTAGGACCTGCACTAACGAAGGGGGTAGGCAGCTGTATATCAGGGAGTAAACCTTCTGAGAATAAAAACAGCTGGAGCTTGTTAAGGTAAATACACAGGGGAAAGGATAATGTACTGGGAATTCCTCAGAAGAATCTGATTTGTGGTGAGGGGAGAGAGATAATAGCTCATTTAGGAACGACATGAACATGCTGCGTAGGTAGCTGTTTATCAGTAAATATCTCCACTGAGATTAAGAAAAGCAGTAGCTTAATAAATTAAGTACTTCCTGGTATGGTTACTGTACTGGTATCTCCCCAAAAGAATCTGGATGTGGTGAGGGAACACAGAAAAAAGCTCATTTAGGACCTGCACTTACGAAGGGGGTAGGCAGCTGTATATCAGGGAGTAAACCTTCTGAGAATAAAAACACCTGGAGCTTGTTAAGGTAATTACACATGGGAAAAGATAATGTACTGGGAACTCCTCAGAAGAATCTGATTTGTGGTGAGGGGAGACAGATAAAAGCTCATTTAGGAACGACATGAACATGCTGCGTAGTAGCTGTTTATCAGTAAATATCTCCACTGAGATTAAGAAAAGAAGTAGCTTAATAAATTAAGTACTAACAGGTATGGTTACTGTACTGGTAACTCTCCAAAAGAATCTGGATTGTGGTGAGGGAACAGATAAAAAAGCTCATGTAGGACCTGCACTTACGAAGGGGGTAGGCAGCTGTATATCAGGGAGTAAACTTTCTGAGAATAAAAACAGCTGGAGCTTTTAAGGTAATTACACAGGGGAAAGGATAATGTACTGGGAACTCCTCAAAGAATCTGATTTGTGGTGTGGGGAGGAGAGATAAAAGCTCATTTAGGAACGACATGAACATGCTGCGTACGTAGCTGTTATCAGTAAATATCTCCACTGAGATTAAGAAAAGCAGTAGCTTAATAAATTAAGTACTTCCTGGTATGGTTACTGTACTGGTAACTCCCCAAAAGAATCTGGATTGTGGTGAGGGAACAGAGAAAAAAGCTCATTTAGGAACTGCATTTACGAAGGGTAAAGGCAGCTGTATATCAGGGAGTAAACCTTCTGCGAGTAAAAACAGCTGGAGCTTGTTAAGGTAATTACACAGGGGAAAGGATAATGTACTGGGAACTCCTCAGAAGAATCTGATTTGTGGTGAGGGGAGAGAGATAAAAGCTCATTTAGGAACGACATGAACATGCTGCGTACGTAGCTGTTTATCAGTAAATATCTCCACTGAGATTAAGAAAAGAAGTACCTTAATAAATTAAGTACTTCCTGGTATGGTTACTGTACTGGTAACTCCCCAAAAGAATCTGGATTGTGGTGAGGGAACAGAGAAAAAAGCTCATTTAGGACCTGCACTTACGCAGGGGGTAGGCAGCTGTATATCAGGGAGTAAACCTTCTGAGAATAAATACAGCTGGAGCTTGTTAAGGTAATTCCACAGGGGAAAGGATAATGTACTGGGAACTCCTCAGAAGAATCTGACTTGTGGTGAGGGGGAGAGAGATAAAGCTCATTAAGAACGACATGAACATGCTGCGTAGGTAGCTGTTTATCAGTAAATATCTCCACTGAGATAAGAAAAGCAGTAGCTTAATAAATTAAGTACTTCCTGGTATCGATACTGTACTGGTATCTCCCCAAAAGAATCTGGATTGTGGTGAGGGAACACAGAAAAAAGCTCATTTAGGACGTGCACTTACGAAGGTGGTAGGCAGCTCTATATCAGGGAGTAAACCTTCTGAGAATAAAAACAGCTGGAGATTGTTAAGGTAATTACACATGGGAAAGGATAATGTACTGGGAACTCCTCAGAAGAATCTGATTTGTGGTGAGGGGAGACAGATACAAGCTCATTTAGGAACGACATTAACATGCTGCGTAGGTAGCTGTTTATCAGTAAATATCTCCCCTGAGATTAAGAAAAGCAGTAGCTTAATAAATTAAGTACTTCCTGGTATGGTTACTGTACAGGTAAGTCCCCAAAAGAATCTGGATTGTGGTGAGGGAACAGAGAAAAAAGCTCATTTAGGACCTGCACTTACTAAGGGGGTAGGCAGCTGTATATCAGGGAGAAAACCTTCTGAGAATAAAAACAGCTGGAGCTTGTTAAGGTAATTACACAGGTGAAAGGATAATGTACAGGGAACTCCTCCGAAGAATTTGATTTGTGGTGAGGGGAGAGAGATAAAAGCTCATTTAGGAACGACATGAACATGCTGCGTAGGTAGCTGTTTATCAGTAAATATCTCCACTGAGATTAAGAAAAGCAGTAGCTTAATAAATTAAGTAGTTCCTGGTATGGTTACTGTGCTGGTAACTCCCCAAAAGAATCTTGATTGTGGTGAGGGAACCGAGAAAAATCTCATTTAGGACCTGCACTTACGAAGGGGGTAGGCAGCTGTATATCAGGGAGTAAACCTTCTGAGAATAAAAACAGCTGGAGCTTGTTAAGGTAATTACACAGGGGAAAGGATAATGTACTGGGAACTCCTCAGAAGAATCTGATTTGTGGTGAGGGGAGAGAGATAAAAGCTCATGTAGGAACGACATGAACATGCTGCGTAGGTAGCTGTTTATCAGTAAATATCTCAACTGAGATTAAGAAAAGCAGTAGCTTAATAAATTAAGTAATTCTTGGTATGGGCACTGTACTGGTAACTCCCCAAAAGACTCTGGATTGTGGTGAGGTGTGGGGACTGCTCTCTCTGCTCCGGCTCAAGTGCTCACTTCTTTCTCTCTTATTATCCTCTCATCGCCTTCTCCCCCGACCCTCGGCCTGCAGGTTTTGTCGGGGTGAGACGTGGGGATGTCTCCGTCCTGGCGGGGCGCGCGACCCGCGTGGTAATGTGACCGCTATCCTACTCTGGAAGCAACGGACATAGACCACGGGGTTAGCTCTCTGAGAGCTAACTAACTTTATTGAGAGAGGGGCAAGGGTAGATGATCGGGGGAAAGGGGGTTGGCCAGGATTCCCATAGGCCACGAGCTGTCAGGTGACCTCCAAGGGGCTGGTCACTTGACCTCCAAGGGGCTACGTCACTTGACCTCCAAGGGGCTATGTCACTTGACCTCCAAGGCGGGGCTGGCTGCCAGCTAGGTCGGGGGTCTCTTATCGGACCGGTTTCTCCAGATTCCAATGTAGGGAGGATGGAAAGGCCGCATTCCCCAGCTGGGGGAGGTGCCTCAGGCCCCTTCCATCTAGGGGGAAGATGGACCCCAACATCTGCCTCTTTTATATTTTTTTTTTTTTTCGAACAGCAGGAGGCGCCCTACTCGAGAGCGCGCCATGTCTTAGGTTGCCCCCCCCCCAAGGGGAGTCTTACCCGTCTTGGGCTAACGCCCTAGCTCTTCAGGCTGACCTTCCTGCCGGGCTGGCGGGCCCGATGAGAGGCCTTGGGGAGAGTAGGATTGGCACTCGAAAGAGAGCCTGATAATTTTTTTTTTTTTCCGGTGCCGGCGGACCTTACTGAGCAGCAGGGCCTAGGGTTCGAGTGACGAGCCTCCTGGGGTTCTTATATGGCTAAAGGCTAAAGGCCACTTGGTACCTAGACAGCTCTGGCCCATCGCTTACAACAAGAGACTCAATGTAAATATAAGGTAAATGGGAGCATAAAGCAGACATAAGCATGAGCAATCGTAATACAAGGCAAATGCAAACATGAGCAACTGTAACACATGAGCAATTGTAACACATGAGTAATTACAACAAGGCACAAGGCAATGGAGTGTCTCTTATCGGGGTCAGTCCACGGAAAACAGGAATTCTGGTCCAGTCTGGTGTCGCTCAAGGCAGCAGATGGCTCTTCCTTCCCCCGCTGGTGAGGTAGAGGGGCAGGTTCAGGTCCTGGTGATGTGGCAGCCAGGATGCTGGTAACTTAACAACTGAGGTTAGTAAAACACTTCATAATAAACATTGCAGCAAGGTGCCAATACCTTACTTATTATAAACATTTATAATAAAACATTAAGGTGTCCAAGTCCTTAGCTCCTATTTCCCTCCAATGGGGACCCCTGAGATAAGCAGCAAAGGGGGGAGCGAAAGGGAGGGACAACCGTGCAAAATTTCCCTTTGGTCCTTGTGCAAGGCTGTGGGTCAGGCTGCCACAGCAAACGGTACTCCAAAGGGCGTCAGGCAGGGTCCAGGGAAGAAACAGGGCCGACACTGGGTCCAGGTCCATCGCTGGTGCAGGCAGGCTTTCCCGTTTCTCCTTAGAAAATTCCCACCTCGGTCTTTGCTTTCCTGAGAGGAAACAAGGGGAGACATCCCTCAAGGGCAGGTGCCCCTTGGGTGGTCATTCTGTTGGACAATATTTTACATCTCTAGCTGGTATCCAGATTGGATTCGGTTCCCCAGTAGGGAAGACGCAGGCGAATCCCCTTCCTGCACTGATAATTGGGTCGGGTCCACGCCACGCCCCTGTCAGAGAATCCTTCCACCGGGCCTCCACTTTTAAGTAGGGTGTTTGGCTTGACCAGTGTCTCTGGAAAGCCGACAGAGGTTGGTCCTTAGAGAAATTTAAAATATTCAATGTAAACATCGCTGTCCTCAGCTGGTCCTGGGGGCTTCCCCCCCCTTTTTGTTTTAATAATTGATCCTTCAGGGTCCTATTATGCCTCTCAATTATGGCTTGACCCTTTGGGTTATAAGGTATTCCAGTGGTATGTTTAATATTCACACATTTGGAAAAATGCCTGTAAAGGCTTACTGGTGAAACAAGGTCCATTATCTGTTTTAACCTGTAAAGGCAGTCCTAGGATAGCAAAACATTGTAAGAAGTGGCTTTCAGCATGCCGTGCTCTTTCACCGCTATGCAGAGAGGCCCAACATGCACCGGAGCAGGTGTCAATAGACATAAATATATATTTTAGCCTTCCAAAGGGGGCGTAATGGGTCACATCAGTCTGCCAAATTAAGTTGGGTCTTAAACCTCTAAATTTACACCTGGAGATTGTAAAGGAGGGACTTGCACAAAAGGCATACATGATTTGCAAGTCCTTATAATCTTTTTTAAGTCTTTTATAGGAATTGAAGGAAATCTCTGATGTAACCCTCTCCAATTTAAGTGAGTACGCTCATGAAGCCCTTTGGCCATTTGGAGGTTTTGAGGTTGTACAATGGCTAGCGCTATGATGGTTCCATCCGTGGCCAGCTGGTCGGCCCTACGATTACCTTGTGCCAGGTCCCCAGGCAGTCCTTGGTGTCCACGAAGGTGCTGTAAAAAAATAGGCTCACTCCGCTCTTTTAACAGAGACTGACTTGGATCATCAGAGGAGTGATTGGGTTTCCATCCAACTTGATATGTGAACATACCAGGTTGGGTAGCAAGTTAACCACATATAGACTATCAGAGAACAAGTTCATTGGCTGTTTAACATGGGTCAGTGCCAAGGCGACTGCATACAGCTCTTTAAACTGTGCAGAGCCAGTGACGGCTTCAAAGTAATGGTGTTATCTTTCCCACGGCAGGGGGCGAGGCGGAGCGCACCACTACGGCAGAGCCGGCTCGCCCACCATCTGTAAAGACATTGGCAGCCTTGACAAGAGGCTTGGTAGAGAAAAGCACAGGGGGTGTCCATTGTAGCCTGGAAAATGAGGTCACCCATCTTGAAGTGCCATAGTGGCAATCTATCTTACCCATAAAGCCCTCCAGGGCACTAGCCACACGTGAATTATTTCTCCTGACCCATTCAAAATCTGACAACCGGTAGGGAATAGTTAGCACGTCAGGATCTCTTCCATAATGTCTCAGGGAAGTATCCCTGCCCTTAATTACCAAGTCAGCTAGCTGGTCCAGCTGGGGAATAAACTCTGGGAGCTCCTCCCACTGATGCGTGCACCCACTGAAGGGGCTCGCCTGATTGGGTAATTGCAGCTGAAGAAAGTTCGGATCCGGGGAGGATCCAAAGGCAGAGTGGGCACTTAGGCTTGTAGCGTGCCAGCTGTGCCTTATTTAAGGCCAATTGGATTTTCTGGAAGGCTGTTTGGAGTGATGGAGTTATTGTAATAACATCAGTGGGCGCTTTGCCCTTCAAAGAGTCATGGAGCGGTAACAGCTCCTCTGTAGGCAGTTGAAGCCAGGATCTTAGCCAATTAATTTCACCTAACAGTCTTTGCATCTCCACCAGAGTATAAGTTGCCTGGAAGGATAACTGGGGCTTGAGTGGGCATACAGAGTCTAGTTTAAGCTCTGCCCCCAAGATCTTGAAGGGGTATACTTTCTGAACCTTGTCATTGGCTATACGCAGCCCTCCTCTTTGAAGGAGTGTTTGGGCCTTGCTATAGGCCAAATCTAGCACATGGGGGTCTGCTGATCCAATAATAATGTTGTCCAATTAAATGCATATGGTCCGATCTGCTCCTGTATCAATTAAGAATCGGAACTTTTTTCAAATATCATGATTACTGTCTCTGGGAATAGGGACTGCCCAGCAAGGGGCTTTAGGCTGTTTATTGCCTTGGTTGGTGGGAAATCTTAAAGCCAGGCTGTAAAGTTGATATTTTGTCCAGGACGCGTTCGGCCTGCCTCTCTCAAGAACCATCCTCCTGCACTCATGAAAATCTGTAGCTTCAAGGCCTCTGAATTTAAAAGTGGCCAGGCCGGTCTTTTTTTTTTTTTTTTTTTTGCTGCGGGGCACCGCCGCTGCAGAAAAGCGGCTCAGGGCTGCCGAAATCTGCATATGTATAGAGTCAAGCTGAGCCTCACATGGGGGAGGGGTAGCAAGCCTGCGGCTGCTCTGCTCATCTCCTGTCTGCCTTGGATTCCTGGGTGCCGAACGAGATTTGGTCCCAGGGCTTTTTGGAGTAGGCATCGGGGCCCACTCCAGATCAAAATTACTCCGGCTTCCTTCTCCTGAATCCAGGGACTCCCCGCCCGGGTCCCAAGAGAGGCAAGCCTTGAGAGTCTTAATGGCTCGCAGTGGGGGTTCTCCTCCACGTTTGTTGTTTGTAATTCCCGCTCTAGTCGGTCCCAAATTTCCCATGAGAGTGGGTTGGCTCCAGTTGGCCACGGGACCCTGTGGGTCAATTCCTCCCAAATTTGTACGGCGCAGGGCTCTGAGATATTAATCCCCGCGTTTTGGAGGGTGAACTTTAGGATCTTAGGGGGCGAATTGTTTCGCCGATTCTGGACTTGTCCCATCCTCTTACCTGGGGTGGGAGGATCGCGCGTCTCAGGATTTCCAACCTGTTTCCGTCAGGGCCGGTCGGGAGCCGGGCTTTCTTGCGTGGATTCGTGCAAACCACGTGGGGCGCCACTCTGTGGGGACTGCTCTCTCTGCTCCGGCTCAAGTGCTCACTTCTTTCTCTCTTATTATCCTCTCATCGCCTTCTCCCCCGACCCTCGGCCTGCAGGTTTTGTCGGGGGTGAGACGTGGGGATGTCTCCGTCCTGGCGGGCGCGCGACCCGCGTGGTAATGTGACCGCTATCCTACTCTGGAAGCAACGGACATAGACCACGGGTTAGCCTCTGAGAGCTAACTAACTTTATTGAGAGAGGGGCAAGGGTAGATGATCGGGGGAAAGGGGGTTGGCCAGGATTCCCATAGGCCACGAGCTGTCAGGTGACCTCCAAGGGGCTGGTCACTTGACCTCCAAGGGGCTACGTCACTTGACCTCCAAGGGGCTATGTCACTTGACCTCCAAGGCGGGGCTGGCTGCCAGCTAGGTCGGGGGTCTCTTATCGGACCGGTTTCTCCAGATTCCAATGTAGGGAGGATGGAAAGGCCGCATTCCCCAGCTTGGGGAGGTGCCTCAGGCCCCTTCCATCTAGGGGGGAAGATGGACCCCAACAGTGAGGGAACAGAGAAAAAAGCTCATTTAGGACCTGCACTTACGAATTGGGTAGGCAGCTGTATATCAGGGAGTAAACCTTGTGAGAATAAAAACAGCTGGAGCTTGTTAAGGTAATTACACAGGGGAAAGGGTAATGTACTGGGAACTCCTCAGAAGAATATGATTTGTGGTGAGGGGAGAGAGATAAAGCTCATTTAGGAACGACATGAACATGCTGCGTAGGTAGCTGTTATCAGGAAATATCTCCACTGAGATTAAGAAAAGCAGTAGCTTAATAAATTAAGTACTTCCTGTTATGGATACTGTACTGGTAACTCCCCAAAAGAATCTGGATTGTGGTGAGGGAACAGAGAAAAAAGCTCATTTAGGACCTGCACTAACGAAGGGGGTAGGCAGCTGTATATCAGGGAGTAAACCTTCTGAGAATAAAAACAGCTGGAGCTTGTTAAGGTAATTACACAGGGGAAAGGATAATGTACTGGGAACTCCTCCGAAGAATCTGATTTGTGGTGAGGGGAGAGAGATAAAAGCTCATTAGGAACTACATGAACATGCTGCGTAGGTAGCTGTTTATCAGTAAATATCTCCACTGAGATTAAGAAAAGCAGTAGCTTAATAAATTAAGTACTTCCTGGTATGGATACTGTACTGGTAACTCCCCAAAAGAATCTGGATTGTGGTGAGGGAACAGAGAAAAAAGCTCACTTAGGACCTGCCCTTACAAAGGTGGTAGGCAGCTGTATATCAGGAAGTAAACCTTCTGAGAATAAAAACAGATGGAGCTTGTTAAGGTAATTACACAGGGGAAAGGATAATGTACTGGGAACTCCTCAGAAGAATCTGATTTGTGGTGAGGGGAGAGAGATAAAAGCTCATTTTGAAACGACATGAACATGCTGCGTAGGTAGCTGTTTATCAGTAAATATCTCCCCTGAGATTAAGAAAAGCAGTAGCTTAATAAATTAAGTACTTCCTGGTATGGTTACTCTATTGGTAACTCCCCAAAAGAATCTGGATTGTGGTGAGGGAACAGAGAAAAAAGCTCATTTAGGACCTGCACTTACGAAGGGGGTAGCAGCTGTATATCAGGGAGAAAACCTTCTGAGAATAAAAACAGCTGGAGCTTGTTAAGGTAATTACAAAGGGGAAAGGATAATGTACTGGGAACTCCTCAGAAGAATCTGATTGGTAGTGAGGGGGAGAGAGATAAAAGCTCATTTAGGAACGACATGAACATGCTGCGTAGGTAGCTGTTTATCAGTAAATATCTCCACTGAGATTAAGAAAAGCAGTAGCTTAATAAATTAAGTACTTCCTGGTATGGTTACTGTACTGGTAACTCCCCAAAAGAATCTGGATTGTGGTGAGGGAACAGAGAAAAAAGCTCATATAGGACCTGCACTTAGAAGGGGTAGGCAGCTGTATATCAGGGAGTAAACCTTCTGAGAATAAAAACAGCTGGAGCTTGTTAAGGTAATTACACAGGGGAAAGGATAATGTACTGGGAACTCCTCAGAAGAATCTGATTTGTGGTGAGGGGAGAGAGATAAAAGCTCATTTAGGAACGACATGAACATGCTGCGTAGGTAGCATATCTCCACTGAGATTAAGAAAAGCAGTAGCTTAATAAATTAAGTACTTCCTGGTATGGTACTGTACTGGTAACTCCCCAAAAGAATCTGGATTGTGGTGAGGGAACAGGGAAAAAAGCTCATTTAGGACCTGCAAATACGAAGGGGCTAGGCAGCTGTATATCAGGGAGTAAAGCTTCTGAGAATAAAAACAGCTGGAGCTTGTTAAGGTAATTACACAGGGGAAGGATAATGTACTGGGAACTCCTCAGAAGAATCTGTTTTGTGGTGAGGGAGGAGAGATAAAAGCTCATCTAGGCACGACATCAACATGCTGCGTAGGTAGCTGTTTATCAGTAAATATCTCAACTGAGATTAAGAAAACCAGTAGCTTAATAAATGAAATACTTCCTGGTATGGTTACTGTACTGGTAACTCCCAAAAGACTGTATTGTGGTGAGGGAAGAGAGAAAAAAGCTCATTTAGGACTTGCACATACGAAGGGGGTAGGCAGCTGTATATCAGGGAGTAAACTTTCTGAGAATAAAAACAGCTGGAGCTTGTTAAGGTATTTACACAGGGGAAAGCATAGTGTACTGGGAACTCCTCAGAAGAATCTGATTTGTGGTGAGGGGAGAGAGATAAAGCACATTTAGGAACTACATGAACATGCTGCTTATGTAGCTGTTTATCAGTAAATATCTCCACTGAGATTAAGAAAAGCAGTAGCTTAATAAATTAAGTACTTCCTGGTATGGTTACTGTACTGGTAACTCCCCAAAAGAATCTGGATTGTGGTGAGGGAACAGGTAAAAAAGCTCATTTAGGACCTGCAATTACGAAGGGGATAGGCAGCTGTATATCAGGGAGTAAACCCTCTGAGAATAAAAACAGCTGGAGCTTGTTAAGGTAATTACACAGGGGAAAGGATAATGTACTGGGAACTCCTCAGAAGAATCTGATTTGTGGTGAGGGGGAGAGAGATAAAAGCTCACTTAGGAACGACATGAGCATGCTGCGTAGGTAGCTGTTTATCAGTAAATATCTCCACTGCGATTAAGAAAAGCAGTAGCTTAATAAATTAAGTACTTCCTGGTATGGTTACTGTACTGGTAACTCCCCAAAAGAATCTGGATTGAGGTGAGGGAACAGAGAAAAAAGCTCATTTAGGACCTGCACTTACGAAGGGGGTAGGCAACTGTATATCAGGGAGTAAACCTTCTGAGAATAAAAACAGCTGGAGCTTGTTAAGGTAATTACACAGGGGAAAGGATAATGTACTGGGAACTCCTCAGAAGAATCTGATTTGTGGTGAGGGGAGAGAGATAAAAGCTCATTTAGGAACGACATGAACATGCTGCGTAGGTAGCTGTTTATCAGTAAATATCTCCACTGAGATTAAGAAAAGCAGTAGCTTAATAACTTAAGTACTTCCTGGTATTGTTACTGTACTGGTAAATCCTCAAAAAAATCTAGATTGTGGTGAGGGAACAGAGAAAAAAGCTCATATAGGACCTGCACTTAGGAAGGGGGTAGTCAGCTGTATATCAGGGAGTAAACCCTCTGAGAATAAAAACAGCTGGAGCTTGTTAAGGTAATTACAAAGGGGAAAGGATAATGTACTGGGAACTCCTCAGAAGAATCTGATTTGTGGTGAGGGGAGAGAGATAAAAGCTCATTTAGGAACGACATGAACATGCTGCGTAGGTAGCTGTTTATCAGTAAATATCTCCACTGAGATTAAGAAAAGCAGTAGCTTAATAAATTAAATACTTCCTGGTATGGTTACTGTACTGGTAACTCCCCAAAAGAATCTGGATTGTGGTGAGGGAACAGAGAAAAAAGCTCATTTAGGACCTGCACTTACGCAGAGGGTAGGCAGCTGTATATCAGGGAGTAAACCTTCTGAGAATAAAAACGGCTGGAGCTTGTTAAGGTAATTACACAGGGGAAAGGATAATGTACTGGGAACTCCTCAGAAGAATCTGATTTGTGGTGAGGGGAGAGAGATAAAAGCTCAATTAGGCACGACATGAACATGCTGCGTAGGTAGCTGTTTATCAGTAAATATCTACACTGAGATTAAGAAAAGCAGTAGCTTAATAAATTAAGTACTTCCTGGTATGGTTACTGTACTGGTAACTCCACAAAAGAATCTTGATTGTGGTGAGGGAACAGAGAAAAAAGCTCATATAGGACCTTAACTTACGAAGGGGGTGGGCAGCTGTATATCAGGGAGTAAACCTTCTGAGAATAAAAACAGCTGGAGCTTGTTAAGGTAATTACACAGGGGAAAGGATAATGTACTTGGAACTCCTCAGAAGAATCTGATTTGTGGTGAGGGGAGAGAGATAATAGCTCATTTAGGAACGACATGAACGGTGCTGCGTAGGTAGCTGTTTATCAGTAAATATCTCCCCTGAGATTAAGAAAAGCAGTAGCTTAATAAATTAAGTACTTCCTGGTATGGTTACTGTACTGGTAACTCCCCAAAAGAATCTGGATTGTGGTGAGTTAACAGAGAAAAAAGCTCATTTAGGATCTCCACTTACGAAGGGGGGTAGGCAGCTGTATATCAGGGAGTAAACCTTCTGAGAATAAAAACAGCTGGAACTTGTTAAGTTAATTACACAGGGGAAAGGATAATGTACTGGGAAATCCTCAGAAGAATCTGATTTGTGGTGAGGGGAGAGAGATAAAAGCTCATTTAGGAACGACATGAACATGCTGCGTAGGTAGCTGTTTATCAGTAAATATCTCCACTGAGATTAAGAAAAGCAGTAGCTTAATAAATTAAGTACTTCCTGGTATGGTTACTGTACTGGTAACTCCCCAAAAGAATCTGATTGTGGTGAGGGAACAGATAAAAAAGCTCATTTAGGACCTGCACTTACGAAGGGGATAGGCAGCTGTATATCAGGGAGTAAATCCTCTGAGAATAAAAACAGCTGGAGCTTGTTAAGATAATTACACAGAGGAAAGGATAATGTACTGGGAACTCCTCAGAAGAATCTGATTTGTGGTGAGGGGAGAGAGATAAAAGCTCACTTAGGAACGACATGAGCATGCTGCGTAGGTAGCTGTTTATCAGTAAATATCTACACTGAGATTAAGAAAAGCAGTAGCTTATTAAATTAAGTACTTCCTTGTATGGTTACTGTACTGGTAACTCCCCCAAAAATCTGGATTGTGGTGAGGGAACAGAGAAAAAAGCTCATTTAGGACCTGCACTTACGAAGGGGGTAGGCAGCTGTATATCAGGGAGTAAACCTTCTGAGAATAAAAACAGCTGGAGCTTGTTAAGGTAATTACACAGGGGAAAGGATAATGTACTGGGAACTCCTCAGAAGAATCTGATTTATGGTGAGGGGAGAGAGATTAAAGCTTTCTTAGGAACGACATGAACATGCTGCGTAGGTAGCTGTTTATCAGTAAATATCTCCACTGAGATTAAGAAAAGCAGTAGCTTAATAATTAAGTACTTCCTGGTATGGTTACTGTACTGGTAACTCCCCAAAAGAATCTGGATTGTGGTGAGGGAACAGAGAAAAAAGCTCATTTAGGACTGCACTTACGAAGGGGGGTAGGCAGCTGTATATCAGGGAGTAAACCTTCTGAGAATCAAAACAGCTGGGGCTTGTTAAGGTAATTACACAGGGGAAAGGATAAAGTACTGGGAACTCCTCAGAAGAATCTGATTTGTGGTGAGGGAGAGAGATAAAAGCTCATTTAAGAACGACATGAACATGCTGCGTAGGTAGCTGTTTATCAGTAAATATCTCCACTGAGATTAAGAAAAGCAGTAGCTTCATAAATTAAGTACTTCCTGGTATGGTTATTGTACTGGTAACTCCCCAAAAGAATCTGGATTGTGGTGAGGGGACAGAGAAAAAGCTCATTTAGGACCTGCACTTACGAAGGGGGTAGGCAGCTGTATATCAGGGAGTAAACCTTCTGAGAATAAAAACAGCTGGAGCTTGTTAAGGTAATTACACAGGGGAAAGGATAATGTACTGGGAAATCCTCAGAAGAATCTGATTTGTGGTGAGGGAGAGAGATAAAAGCTCATTTAGGAATGACATGAACATGCTGCATAGTTAGCTGTTTATCAGTAAATATCTCCACTGAGATTAAGAAAAGCAGTAGCTTAATAAATTAAGTACTTCCTGGTATGGTTACTGTACTGGTAACTCCCCAAAAGAATCTGGATTGTGGTGTGGGAACAGAGAAAAAAGCTCATTTAGGACCTGCACTGACGTAGGGGGTAGGCAGCTGTATATCAGGGAGTAAACCTTCTGATAATAAAAACAGCTGGAGCTTGTTAAGGTAATTACACAGGGGAAATTATAAATTTCTGGGAACTCCTCAGAAGAATCTGATTTCTGGTGAGGGGAGAGAGATAAATGCTCATTTAGGAACGACATGAACATGCTGCGTAGGTAGCTGTTTATCATTAAATATCTCCACTGAGATTAATAACAGCAGTAGCTTAATAAATTAAGTACTTCCTGGTATGGTTACTGTACTGGTAACTCCCCAAAAGAATCTGGACTGTGGTGAGGGAACAGAGAAAAAAGCTCATTTAGGACCTGCACTTACGAAGGGGGTAGGCAGCTGTATATCAGGGAGTAAACCTTCTGAGAATAAAAACAGCTGGAGCTTGTTAAGGTAATTACACAGGGAAAGGATAATGAACTGGGAACTCCTCAGAAGAATCTGATTTGTGCTGAGGGGAGAGAGATAAAAGCTCATTTAGGAATGAAATGAACATACCGCGTAGGTAGCTGTTTATCAGCAAATATCTCCACTGAGATTAAGAAAAGCAGTAGCTTAATAAATTAAGTACTTCCTGGTATGGTTACTGTACTGGTAACTCCCAAAAGAATCTGGATTGTGGTGAGGGAACAGAGAAAAAAGCTCATTTAGGACCTGCACTTACGAAGGGGGTAGGCAGCTGTATATCAGGGAGTAAACCTTCTGAGAATAAAAACAGCTGGAGCTTGTTAAGGTAATTACACAGGGGAAAGGATAATGAACTGGGAACTCCTCAGAAGAATCTGATTTGTGCTGAGGGGAGAGAGATAAAAGCTCATTTAGGAATGAAATGAACATACCGCGTAGGTAGCTGTTTATCAGTAAATATCTCCACTGAGATTAAGAACAGCAGTAGCTTAATAAATTAAGTAATTCCTGGTATGGTTACTGTACTGGTAACTCCCCAAAAGAATCTGGATTGTGGTGAGGGAACAGAGAAAAAGCTCATTTAGGACCTGCACTTACGAAGGGGGTAGGCAGCTGTATATCAGGGAGTAAACCTTCTGAAAATAAAAACAGCTGGAGCTTGTTAAGGTAATTAGAGAGGGGAAATTATATAGTACTGGGAACTCCTCAGAAGAATCTCATTTGTGGTGAGGGGAGAGAGATAAAAGCTCATTTAGGAACGACATGAACATGCTGCGTAGGTAGCTGTTTATCAGTAAATATCTCCACTGAGATTAAGAACAGCAGTAGCTTAATAAATTAAGTAATTCCTGGTATGGTTACTGTACTGGTAACTCCCCAAAAGAATCTGGATTTTGGTGAGGGAACAGAGAAAAAAGCTCATTTAGGACCTACACTTCCGAAGGGGGTAGGCAGCTGTATATCAGGGAGTAAACCTTCTGAGAATAAAAACAGCTGGAGCTTGTTAAGGTAATTACACAGGGGAAAGGATAATGTACTGGGAACTCCTCAGAAGAATCTGATTTGTGGTGAGGGGAGAGAGATAAAAGCTCATTTAGGAACGACATGAACATGCTGCGTACGTAGCTGTTTATCAGTAAATATCTCCACTGAGATTAAGAACAGCAGTAGCTTAATAAATTAAGTACTTCCTGGTATGGTTACTGTACTGGTAACTCCCCAAAAGAATCTGGATTGTGGTGAGGGAACAGAGAAAAAGCTCATTAGGTCCTGCACTTACGAAGGGGGTAGGCAGCTGTATATCAGGGAGTAAACCTTCTGAGAATAAAAATAGCTGGAGCTTGTTAAGGTAATTACACAGTGGAAAGGATAATGTACTGGGAACTCCTCAGAAGAATCTGATTTGTGGTGAGGGGAGAGAGATAAAAGCTCATTTAGGAACGACATGAACATGCTGCGTAGGTAGCTGTTTATCAGTAAATATCTCCACTGAGATTAAGAAAAGCAGTAGCTTAATAAATTAAGTACTTCCTGGTATGGTTACTGTACTGGTAACTCCCCAAAAGAATCTGGATTGTGGTGAGCGAACAGAGAAAAAAGCTCATTTAGGACCTGCACTTACGAAGGGGGTAGGCAGCTGTATATCAGGGAGTAAACCTTCTGAGAATAAAAACAGCTGGAGCTTGTTAAGTTAATTACACAGGGGAAAGGATAATGTACTGGGAACTCCTCAGAAGAATCTGATTTGTGGTGAGGGGAGAGAGATAAAAGCTCATTTAGGAACGACATGAACATGCTGCGTAGGTAGCTGTTTATCAGTAAATATCTCCACTGAGATTAAGAAAAGCAGTAGCTTAATAAATTAAGTACTTCCTGATATGGTTACTCTACTGGTAACTCCCCAAAAGAATCTGGATTGTGGTGAGGGAACAGAGAAAAAAGCTCATTTAGGACCTGCACTTACGAAGGGGGTAGGCAGCAGTATATCAGGGAATAAAGCTTCTGAGAATAAAAACAGCTGGAGCTTGTTAAGGTAATTACACAGGGGAAAGGATAATGTACTGGGAACTCCTCAGAAGATCTGATTTGTGGTGAGGGGAGAGAGATAAAAGCTCATTTAGGAGCGACATCAACATGCTGCGTACGTAGCTGTTTATCAGTAAATATCTCCACTGAGATTAAGAAAAGCAGTAGCTTAATAAATTAAGTACTTCCTGGTATGGTTACTGTACTGGTAACTCCCCAAAAGAATCTGGATTTTGGTGAGGGAACAGAGAAAAAATCTCATTTAGGACCTGCACTGAGGAAGGGGGTAGGCAGCTGTATATCAGGGAGTAAACCT
>NW_025956992.1:0-29484 GCF_023159225.1 Perognathus longimembris pacificus
TCACCACAAATCAGATTCTTCTGAGGAGTTCCCAGTACATTATACTTTCCCATGTGTAATTACCTTAACAAGCTCCAGCTGTTTTTATTCTCAGAATGTTTACTCCCTGATATACAGCTGCCTACCCCCTTCGTAAGTGCAGTTCCTAAATGAGCTTTTTTCTCTGTTCCCTCACGACAATCCAGATTCTTTTGGGGAGTTACCAGTACAGTAACCATACCAGGAAGTACTTAATTTATTTAGCTACTGGTTTTCTTAATCTCAGTGGAGATATTTACTGATAAACAGCTACCTACGCAGCATGTTCATGTCGTACCTAAATGAGCTTTTTTCTCTGTTCCCTCACCACAATCCAGATTCTTTTGGAGAGTTACCAGTACAGTAACCATACCAGGAATTACTTAATTTATTAAGCTACTGCTTTTCTTAATCTCAGTGGAGATACTTACTGATAAACAGCTACCTACGCAGCATGTTCATGTCGTTCCTAAAGGAGCTTTTATGTCTCTCCCCTCACCACAAATCAGATTCTTCTGAGGAGTTCCGAGTACATTATCCTTTCCCCTTTTTAATTACCTTAACAAGCTCCAGCTGTTTTTATTGTCAGAAGGTTTACTCCCTGATATACAGCTGCCTAACCCTTCGTAAGTGCAGGTCCTAAATGAGCTTTTTTCTCTGTTCCCTCACCACAATCCAGATTCTTTTGGGGAGTTTCCAGTACAGTAACCATACCAGGAAGTACTTAATTTATTAAGCTACTGCTTTTTCTTAATCTCGGTGGAGATATTTACTGATAAACAGCTACCTACGCAGCATGTTCATGTCGTTCCTAAATGAGCTTTTATCTCTCTCCCTTCACTACAAATCAGATTCTTCTGAGGAGTTCCCAGTACATTATCCTTTCCCCTGTGTAATTACCTTAACAAGCTCCAGCTGTTTTTATTCTCAGAAGGTTTACTCCCTGATATACAGCATCCTACCACCCTTCGTAAGTGCAGGTCCTAAATGAGCATTTTTCTCTGTTCCCTCTCCACAATCCAGATTCTTTTGGGGAGTTACCAGTACAGTAACCATACCAGGAAGTACTTAGTTTATTAAGCTACTGCTTTTCTTAATCTCAGTGGAGATATTTACTGATAAACAGCTACCTACGCAGCATGTTCATGTCGTTCCTAAATGAGCTTTTATCTCTCTCCCCTCACCACAAATCAGATTCTTCTGAGGAGTTCTCAGTACATTATCCTTTCCCCTGAGTAGTTACCTTAACAAGCTCCAGCTGTTTTTATTCTCAGAAGGTTTACTCCCTGATATACAGCTGCCTACCCCTTCATAAGTGCAGGTCCTAAATGAGCTTTTTCTCTGTTCCCTCACCACAATCCAGATTCTTTTGGGGAGTTACCAGTACAGTAACCATACCAGGAAGTACTTAATTTATTACACTACTGCTTTTCTTAATCTCAGTGGAGATATTTACTGATAAACAGCTACCTACGCAGCATGTTCATGTCGTACCTAAATGAGCTTTTTTCTCTGTTCCCTCACCACAATCCAGATTCTTTTGGAGAGTTACCAGTACAGTAACCATACCAGGAATTACTTAATTTATTAAGCTACTGCTTTTCTTAATCTCAGTGGAGATACTTACTGATAAACAGCTACCTACGCAGCATGTTCATGTCGTTCCTAAAGGAGCTTTTATGTCTCTCCCCTCACCACAAATCAGATTCTTCTGAGGAGTTCCGAGTACATTATCCTTTCCCCTTTTTAATTACCTTAACAAGCTCCAGCTGTTTTTATTGTCAGAAGGTTTACTCCCTGATATACAGCTGCCTAACCCCTTCGTAAGTGCAGGTCCTAAATGAGCTTTTTTCTCTGTTCCCTCACCACAATCCAGATTCTTTTGGGGAGTTACCAGTACAGTAACCATACCAGGAAGTACTTAATTTATTAAGCTACTGCTTTTCTTAATCTCGGTGGAGATATTTACTGATAAACAGCTACCTACGCACGATGTTCATGTCGTTCCTAAATGAGCTTTTATCTCTCTCCCTTCACTACAAATCAGATTCTTCTGAGGAGTTCCCAGTACATTATCCTTTCCCCTGTGTATTTACCTTAACAAGCTCCAGCTGTTTTTATTCTCAGAAGGTTTACTCCCTGATATACAGCATCCTACCACCCTTCGTAAGTGCAGGTCCTAAATGAGCATTTTTCTCTGTTCCCTCTCCACAATCCAGATTCTTTTGGGGAGTTACCAGTACAGTAACCATACCAGGAAGTACTTAGTTTATTAAGCTACTGCTTTTCTTAATCTCAGTGGAGATATTTACTGATAAACAGCTACCTATGCAGCATGTTCATGTCGTTCCTAAATGAGCTTTTATCTCTCTCCCCTCACCACAAATCAGATTCTTCTGAGGAGTTCTCAGTACATTATCCTTTCCCCTGAGTAATTACCTTAACAAGCTCCAGCTGTTTTTATTCTCAGAAGGTTTACTCTCTGATATACAGCTGCCTACCCCCTTCATAAGTGCAGGTCCTAAATGAGCTTTTCTCTGTTCCCTCACCACAATCCAGATTCTTTTGGGGAGTTACCAGTACAGTAACCATACCAGGAAGTACTTAATTTATTACACTACTGCTTTTCTTAATCTCAGTGGAGATATTTACTGATAAACAGCTACATACGCAGCATGTTCATGTCGTTCTAAAATGAGCTTTTATCTCTCTCCCCTCACCACAAATCAGATTCTTCTGAGGAGTTCCCAGTACATTATCCTTTCCCCTGTGTAATTACCTTAACAAGCTCCAGCTCTTTTTATTCTCAGAAGGTTTACTCCCTGATATACAGCTGCCTACCCCCTCCGTAAGTGCATGTCCTAAATGAGCTTTTTTCTCTGTTCCCTCACCACAATCCAGATTCTTTTGGGGAGTTACCAGTAAAGTAACCATACCAGGAAGTACTTGATTTATTAATCTACTGCTTTTCTTAATCTCAGTGGAGATATTTACTGATAAACAGCTACCTTCGCAGCATGTTCATTTCGTTCATAATAAGCTTTTATCTCTCTCCCCTGACCAAAAATCAGATTCTTCTGAGGAGTTCCCAGTACATTATCCTTTCCCCTGTGTAATTAACTTAACAAGCTCCAGCTGTTTTTATTCTCAGAAGGTTTACTCCCTGATATACAGCTGCCTACCACCTTCGTAAGGGCAGGTCTTATATGAGCGTTATTCTCTGTTCCGTCACCACAATCCAGATTCTTTTGGGAGTTACCAGTACAGTAACCATACCAGGAAGTACTTAATTTATTAAGCTACTGCTTTTCTTAATCTCAGTGGAGATATTTACTGATAAACAGCTTCCTAGGCAGCATGTTCATGTCGTTCTAAAATGAGCTTTTATCTCTCTCCCCTCACCACAAATCAGATTCTTCTGAGGAGTTCCCAGTACATTATCCTTTCCCCTGTGTAATTACCTTAACAAGCCACAGCTGTTTTTATTCTCAGAAGGTTTACTCCCTGATATACAACTGCCTACCCCCTTCGTAAGTGCAGGTCTAAATGAGCTTATTTCTCTGTTCCCTCACCACAATCCAGATTCTTTTGGGGAGTCCCAGTACAGTAACCATACCAGGACGTACTTAATTTATTAAGCTACTGCTTTTCTTAATCTCAGTGGAGATATTTACTGATAAACAGATACCCACGCAGCATGTTCATGTCGTTCTTAAATGAGCTTTTATTTCTCTCCCTTCACCACAAATCAGATTTTTCTCAGTAGTTCCCATACATTATCCTTTCCCCTGTGTAATTACCTTAAAAACTCCAGCTGTTTTTATTCTCAGAAGGGATACACCCTGATATACAGCTGCCTACCCCCTTCATAAGTGCAGGTCCTAAATGAGCTTTTTTCTCTGTTCCCTCACCACAATCCAGATTCTTTTGGGGAGTTACCAGTAAAGTAACCATACCAGGAAGTACTAAATTTATAAAGCTACTGCTTTTCTTAATCTCAGTGGAGATATTTACTGATAAACCGCTACATGCGCAGCATGTTCATGTCGTTCTTAATGAGCTATTATCTCTCTCCCCTCACCACAAATCAGATTCTTCTGAGGAGTTCCCAGTACATTATCCTTTCCCCTGTGTAATTACCTTAACAAGCTCCAGCTGTTTTTATTCTCAGAAGGGATACTCCCTGATATACAGCTGCCTACCCCCTTCGTAAGTGCAGGTCATAAATGAGCTTTTTTCTCTGTTCCCTCACCACAATCCAGATTCTTTTGGGGAGTTACCAGTACAGTAACCATACCAGAAGTACTTAATTTATTAAGCTACTGCTTTTCTTAATCTCAGTGGAGATATTTACTGATAAACAGCTACCCACTCAGCATGTTCATGTCGTTCCTAAATGAGCTTTTATCTCGCTCCCCTCACCACAAATCAGATTCTTCGAGGGGTTCCCAGTACACTATCCCTTCGCCTGTGTAATTACCTTAACAAGCTCCAGCTGTTTTTATTCTCAGAAGGGATACACCCTGATATACAGTTGCCTACCCCCTTCGTAAGTGCAGGTCCTAAATGAGCTTTTTTCTCTGTTCCCTCACCACAGTCCACATTCTTTTGGGGAGTTACCAGTACAGTAACCATACCAGGAAATACATAATTTATTAAGCTACTTATTTTCTTAATCTCAGTGGAGATATTTACTGATAAACAGCTACCTACGCACCATGTTCATGTCGTTCCTAAATGAGCTTTTATCTCTCTCCCCTCACCACAAATCAGATTCTTCTGAGCAGTTCCCAGTACATTATCCTTTCCCCTGTGTAATTACCTTAACAAGCTCCAGCTGTTTTTATTCTCAGAAGGGATACTCCCTGATATACAGCTGCCTACCCCCTTCGTAAGTGCAGGTCCTAAATGAGCTTTTTTCTGTGTTCCCTCACCACAATCCAGATTCTTTTGGGGAGTTACCAGTACAGTAACCATACCAGGAAGTACTAAATTTATTAAGCTACTGCTTTTCTTCATCTCAGTGGAGATATTTACTGAAAAACAGCTACCTACGCAGCATGTTCATGTCGATCCTAAATGAGCTTTTATCTCTCTCCCTCACCACAAATCAGATTCTTCTGAGGAGTTCCCAGTACATTATCCTTTCCCCTGTGTAATTACCTTAACAAGCTCCAGCTGTTTTTATTCTCAGAAGGTTTACTCCTGATATACAGCTGCCTACACCCTTCCTAAGTGCAGGTCCTAAATGAGCTTTTTTCTCTGTTCCCTCACCACAATCCAGATTCTTTTGGGGAGTTACCAGTACAGTAACCATACCAGGAAGTACTTAATTTATTAAGCTACTGCTTTTCTTCATCTCAGTGGAGATATTTACTGATAAACAGCTACCGATGCAGCATGTTCATGTCGTTCATAAATGAGCTTTTATCTCTCTCCCCTCACCACAAATCAGAATCTCCTCAGCAGTTCCCAGTACATCATCCTTTCCCCTGTGTAATTACCTTAACAAGTTCCAGCTGTTTTTATTCTCAGAACGGATACTCCCTGAAATACAGCTGCCTACCCCCTTCGTAATTGCAGGTCCTAAATGAGCTTTTTTCTCTGTTCCCTCACCACAATCCAGGTTCTTTTGAGGAGTTACCAGTACAGTAACCATACCAGGAAGTACTTCATTTATTTAGATACTGCTTTTCTTAATCTCAGTGGAGATATTTATTGATAAACAGCTACCTAAGCAGCATGTACATGTCGTTCCTAAATGAGCTTTTATCTCTCTCCCCTCACCACAAATCAGATTCTTCTGAGGAGTTCCCAGTACATTATCCTTTCCCCTGTGTAATTACCTTAACAAACTCCAGCTGTTTTTATTCTCAGAAGGGATACTCCCTGATATACAGCTGCCTACCCCCTTCGGATTTGCAGGTACTAAATGAACTTTTTTCTCTGTTCCCTCACCACAATCCAGATTCTTTGGGGGAGTTACCAGTACAGTAACCATACCAGGAAGTACTTAATTTATTAAGCTACTGCTTTTCTTAATCTCAGAGGAGATATTTACTGATAAACAGCTACCTACGCAGCATGTTCATGTCGTTCCTAAATGAGCTTTTATCTCTCTCCCCTCACCAGAAATCAGATTCTTCTGAGAAGTTCCCAATACATTATCCTTTCCCCTGTGTAATTACCTTAACAAGCTCTAACTGTTTTTATTCTCAGAAGGGATACTCCCTGATATACAGATGCCTACGCCCTTCATAAGTGAAGGTCCTAAATGAGCTTTTTTCTCTGTTCCCTCACCACAATCCAGATTCTTTTGGGGAGTTACCAGTACAGTAACCGTACCAGGAAGTAATTTATTAAGCTACTGCTTTTCTTAATCTCAGTGGAGATATTTACTGATAAACAGCTACCTACGCAGCATGTTCATGTCGTTCCTAAATGAGCTTTAATCTCTCTCCCCTCACCACAAATCAGATGCTCCTGAGGAGTTCCCAGGACATTATCCTTTTCCCTGTGGAATTACCTTAACAAGCTCCAGTTGTTTTTATTCTCAGAAGGGATACTCCATTATATACAGCTGCCTACCCCCTTCTTAAGTGCAGGTCATAAATGAGCGTTTTTATCTGTTCCCTCACCACAATCGAGATTCTTTTGGGGAGTTACCAGTACAGTAACCATACCAGGAAGTACTTAATTTATTAAGCTACTGCTTTTCTTAATCTCAGTGGAGATATTTACTGATAAACAGCTACCCACGCAGCATGTTCATGTCGTTCTTAAATGAGCATTTATCTCTCTCCCCTCACCACAAATCAGATTCTTCTCACTAGTTCCCAGTACATTATCCTTTCCGCTGTGTAATTACCTTAACAAGCTCCAGTTGTTTTTATTCTCAGAAGGGATAATCCCTCATATACAGCTGCCTACCCACTTCGTAAGTCCAGGTCCTAAATGAGCTTTTTTCTCTGTTCTCTCACCACAATCCATATTCTTTTGGGGAGTTACCAGTAGAGTAACCATACCAGGAAATACATAATTTATTAAGCTACTTGTTTTCTTAATCTCAGTGGAGATATTTACTGATAAACAGCTACCTACCCAGCATGATCATCTCGTTCCTAAATGAGCTTTTATCTCTCTCCCCTCACCACAAATCAGATTCTTCTGAGGAGTTCCCAGTACATTATCCTTTCCCCTGTGTAATTACCTTATCATGCTCCAGCTGTTTTTATTCTCAGAAATGGATACTCCCTGATATACAGCTGCCTACCCCCTTCGTATATGCAGGTCCTAAATGAGCTTTTTCCTCTGTTCCCTCACCAGAATCCAGATTCTTTTGGGGAGTTACCAGTACAGTAACCATACCAGGAAGTACTTAATTTATTAAGCTACTGGTTTTCTTAATCTCAGTGGAGATATTTACTTATAAACAGCTACCTATGCAGCATGTTCATGTCGTTCCTAAATGCGCTTTTTTCTCTGTTCCCTCAAGACAATCCAGATTCTTTTGGGGAGTTACCAGTACAGAATCCATACCAGGAAGTACTTAATTTATTAAGCTACTGCTTTTCTTAATCTCAGTGGAGATATCTACTGATAAACAGCTACCTACCCAGCATGTTCATGTCGTTCCTAAATGAGCTTTTATCTCTCTCCCCTCATGACAAATCAGATTCTTCTGTGGAGTTCCCAGTACATTATCCTTTCCCCTGTGTAATTACCTTAACAAGCTCCAGCTGTTTTTATTCTCAGAAGGTTTACTCCCTGATATACAGCTGCCTACCCCTTCGTAAGTGCAGGTCCTAAATGAGATTTTTTCTCTGTTCCCTCACCACAATCCAGATTCTTTTGGGGAGTTACCAGTAGAGTATCCATACCAGGAATTACTTAATTTATTAAGCTACTGCTTTTCTTAATCTCAGTGGAGATATTTACTGATAAACAGCTACCTACACAGCATGTTCATGTCGTTCCTAAATGAGCTTTTATCTCTCTCCCCTCACCACAAATCAGATTCTTCTGAGGAGTTCCCAGTACATTATCCTTTCCCCTGTGTAATTCCCTTTACAAGCTACAGCTCTTTTTATTCTCAGAAGGTTTAATCCCTGATATACAGCTGCCTATCCCCTTCGTAAGGGCAGGTCCTAAAGGAGCATTTTTCTCTGTTCCCTCACCACAATCCAGATTCTTTTGGGGAGTTACCAGTACAGTAACCATACCAGGAAGTACTTTATTTATTAAGCTACTGCTTTTCTTAATCTCAGTGGAGATATTTACTGATAAACAGCTACCTACGCAGCATGTAGATGTCGTTCCTAAATGAGCTTTTATCTCTCTCCCCTCACCACAAATCAGATTCTTCTGAGGAGTTCCCAGTACATTATACTTTCCCCTGTGTTATTACCTTTATATGCTCCAGCTGCTTTTATTCTCAGAAGGTTTACTCCCTGATATACTACTGCCTACCCCCTTCGTAAGTGCAGGTCCTAAATGAGCTTTTTTCTCTGTTCCCTCACCACAATCCAGATTCTTTTGGGGAGTTACCAGTACAGTAACCATACCAGGAAGTACTTAATTTATTAAGCTACTGCTTTTCTTAATCTCAGTGGAGATATTTACTGATAAACAGCTTCCTACGCAGCATGTAGATGTCGTTCCTAAATGAGCTTTTTTCTCTCTCCCCTCACCACAAATCAGATTCTTCTGAGGAGTTCCCAGTACATTATCCTTTCCCATGTGTAATTACCTTAACAAGCTCCAGCTTTTTTTATTCTCAGAAGTTTTACTATCTGATATACAGCTGCCTACCCCCTTCGTAAGTGCAGGTCCTAAATGAGCTTTTTCTCTGTTCCCTCACCACAATCCAGATTCTTTTGGGGAGTTACCATTACAGTATCCATACCAGGAAGTACTCAATTTATTAAGCTACTGCTTTTCTTAATCTCAGTGGAGATATTTACTGATAAACAGCAACGTATGCAGCATGTTCATGTCGTTCTTAAATGAGCTTTTATCTCTCCCCTCACCACAAATCAGATTCTTCTGAGGAGTTCCCAGTACATTATCCTTTCCCCTGTGTAATTACCTTAACAAGCTCCAGCTGTTTTTATTCTCAGAAGCGATACTCCCTGATATACAGCTGCATAACCCCTTCGTAAGTGGAGGTCCTAAATGAGCTTTTTTCTCTGTTCCCTCACAATCCAGATTCTTTTGGGCAGTTACCAGTACAGTAACCATACCAGGAAGTACTTAATTTATTAAGCTACTGCTTTCCTTAATCTCAGTGGAGATATTTACTGATAAACAGCTACCCTCGCAGCATGTTCATGTCGTTCCTAAATGAGCTTTTATCTCTCTCCCGTCACCAAAAATCAGATTCTTCTGAGGAGTTCCCAGTACATTATCCTTTCCCCTATGTAATTACCTTAACAAGCTGAAGATGTTTTTATTCTCAGAATGTTTACTCCCTGATATACAGCTGCCTAGCCCCTTCGTAAGTGCAGGTCCTAAATGAGCTTTTTTCTCTGTTCCCTCACCACAATCCAGATGCTTTCGGGGAGTTACCAGTACAGTAACCATACCAGGAAGTACTTAAATTATTAACCTACTGCTTTTCTTAATCTCAGTGGAGATATTTACTGATAAACAGCTACCTACGCAGCATGTTCATGTCGTTCCTAAATGAGCTTTTATCTCTCTCGCCTCACCACAAATCAGATTCTTCTGAGGAGTTCCCAGTACATTATCCTTTCCCGTGTGTAATTCCCTTAACAAGCTCCAGCTGTTTTTATTCTCAGAAGGTTTAATCCCTCATATACAGCTGCCTACCCCCTTCGTAAGTGCAGGTCCTAAATAGCTTTTTCTCTGTTCCCTCACCACAATCCAGATTCTTTTGGGGAGTTACCAGTACAGTAACCATACCAGGAAGTACTTAATTTATTAAGCTACTGCTTTTCTTAATCTCAGTGGAGATATTTACTGATAAACAGCTACCTACGCAGCATGTAGATGTCGTTCTTAAATGAGCTTTTATCTCTCTCCCCTCACCACAAATAAGAATCTTTTGAGGAGTTCCCAGTACATTATCCTTTCCCCTGTGTAATTACCTTAACAAGCTCCAGCTGTTTTTATTCTCAGAATGTTTACTCCCTGATATACAGCTGCCTACCCCCTTCGTAAGTGCAGGTCCTAAATGATCTTTTTTCTCTGTTCCCTCACCACATTCCAGATTCTTTTGGGGAGTTACCAGTACAGTAACCATACCAGGAAGTACTTAATTTATTAAGCTACTGCTTTTCTTAATCTCAGTGGAGATATTTACTGATATACAGCTAACTATGCAACATGTTCATGTCGTTCCTAAATGAGCTTTTATCTCTCTCCCCTCACCACAAATTAGATTCTTCTGAGGAGTTCCCAGTACATTATCCTTTCCCCTGTGTAATTACCTTAACAAGATCCAGCTGTTTTTATTCTCAGAAGGTTTACTCCCTGATTTACAGCTACCTACCCCTTCGTAAGTGCAGGTCCTAAATGAGCTTTTTTCTCTGTTCTCTCACCACAATCCAGATTCTTTTGGGGAGTTACCAGTACAGTATCCATACCAGGAAGTACTTAATTTATTACGCTACTGCTTTTCTTAATCTCAGTGTAGATATTTACAGATAAACAGCTACGTATGCAGCATGTTCATGTCGTTCCTAAATGAGCTTTTATCTCTCTCCCCTCACCACAAATCAGATTCTTCTGAGGAGTTCCCAGTACATTATCCTTTCTCCTGTGTAATTACCTTAACAAGCTAAAGCTGTTTTTATTCTCAGAAGGTTTACTCCCTGATATACAGCTGCCTACCCCCTTCGTAAGTGTAGTACCTAAAAGAGCTTTTTTCTCTGTTCCCCCAGCACAATCCAGATTCTTTTGGGGAGTTACCAGTACAGTAACCATACCAGGAAGTACTTAATTTATTAAGCTACTGCTTTTCTTAATCTCAGTGGAGATATTTACTTATAAACAGCTACCTACGCAGCATGTTCATGTCGTTCCTAAATGAGCTTTTTTCTCTGTTCCCTCACCACAATCCAGATTCTTTTGGGGAGTTACCAGTAAAGTATCCATACCAGGAAGTACTTAATTTATTAAGCTACTGCTTTTCTTAATCTCAGTGGAGATATCTACTGATAAACAGATACCTACCAAGCATGTTCATGTCGTTCCTAAATGAGCTTTTATCTCTCTCCCCTCACGACAAATCAGATTCTTCTGTGGAGTTCCCAGTACATTATCCTTTCCCCTGTGTAATTCCCTTAACAAGTTCCAGCTGTTTTTATTCTCAGAAGGTTTACTCCCTGATACACAGCTGCCTACCCCTTCGTAAGTGAAGGTCCTAAATGAGATTTTTTCTCTGTTCCCTCACCACAATCCAGATTCTTTTGGGGAGTTACCAGTACAGTATCCATACCAGGAAGTACATAATTTATTACGCTACTGCTTTTCTTAATCTCAGTGGAGATATTTACTAATAAACAGCTACGCATGCAGCATGTTCATGTCGTTCCTAAATGAGCTTTTATCTCTCTCCCCTCACCACAAATCAGATTCTTCTGAGGACTTCCCAGTACATTATCCTTTCCCCTGTGTAATTACCTTAACAAGCTCCAGCTGTTTTTATTCTCAGAGGGTTTACTCCCTGATATACAGCTGCCTACCCCCTTCGTAAGTGCAGGTCCTAAATGAGCTTTTTTCTCTGTTCCCTCACCAAAATCCAGATTCTTTTGGGGAGTTACCAGTACAGTAACCATACCAGGAAGTACTTAATTTATTAAGCTACTGCTTTTCTTAATCTCAGTGTAGATATTTACTGATAAACAGCTACCTACGCAGCATGTTCATGTCGTTCCTAAATGAGCTTTTTTCTCTGTTCCCTCACCACAATCCAGATTCTCTTGGGGAGTTACCATTACAGTATCCGTACCAGGAAGTACTTAATTTATTTAGCTACTGCTTTTCTTAATCCCAGTGGTGATATTTACTGAAAACAGCAACGTATGCAGCATGTTCATGTCGTTCTTAAATGAGCTTTTATCTCTCTCCCCTCACCACAAATCAGATTCTTCTGAGGAGTTCCCAGTACATTATCCTTTCCCCTGTGTAATTACCTTAACAAGCTCCAGCTGTTTTTATTTTCAGAAGCGATACTCCCTGATATACAGCTGCCTAACCCCTTCGTAAGTGCAGGTCCTAAATGAGCTTTTTTCTCTGTTCCCTAACCACAATCCAGATTCTTTTGGGGAGTTACCATTACATTATCCATACCAGGAAGTACTTAATTTATTCAGCTACTGCTTTTGTTAATCTCAGTGGAGATATTTACTGATAAACAGCTACCCACGCAGCATGTTCATGTCGTTCCTAAATGAGCTTTTATCTCTCTCCCGTCACCACAAATCAGATTCTTCTGAGGAATTCCCAGAACATTATCCTTTCCCCTGTGTAATTACCTTAACAAGCTCCAGCTGTTTTTATTCTCAGAAGGTTTACTCCCTGATATACAGCTGCCTAGCCCCTTCGTAAGTGCAGGTCCTAAATGAGCTTTTTTCTCTGTTCCCTCACCACAATCCAGATTCTTTTGGGGAGTTACCAGTACAGTAACCATACCAGGATGTACTTAATTTATTAAGCTACTGCTTTTCTTAATCTGAGTGGAGATATTTACTGATAAACAGCTACCTACGCAGCATGTCGATGTCGTTCCTATATGAGCTTTTATCTCTGTTAACTCACCACAATCCACATTCTTTTGGGGAGTTACCAGTACAGTATCCATACCAGGAAGTAGTTAATTTATTAAGCTACTGCTTTTCTTAATCTCAGTGGAGATATCTACTGATAAACAGCTACCTACCCAGCATGTTCATGTCGTTAATAAATGAGCTTTTATCTCTCTCCCCTCACCACAAATCAGATTCTTCTGAGGAGTTCCCAGTACATTATCCTTCTCGTGTGTAATTACGTTAACAAGCTCCAGCTGTTTTTATTCACAGAAGGTTTACTCCCTGATATACAGCTGCCTAACCACATCGTAAGTGCAGGTCCTAAATGAGCTTTTTTCTCTGTTCCCTCACCACAATCCAGATTCTTTTGGGGAGTTACCAGTACAGTAACCATACCAGGAAGTACTTAATTTATTAAGCTACTGCTTTTCTTAATCTCAGTGGAGATATTTACTGATAAACAGCTACCTACACAGCATGTTCATGTCGTTCCTAAATGAGCTTTTATCTCTCTCCCCTCACCACAAATCAGATTCTTCTGAGGAGTTCCCAGTACATTATCCTTTCTCCTGTGTAATTATCTTAACAAGCTCCAGCTGTTTTTATTCTCAGAAGGGATACTCCCTGATATACAGCTGCCTACCCCCTTCGTAAGTGCAGGTCCTAAATGAGCTTTTTTCTCTGTTCCCTCACCACAATCCAGATTCTTTTGGGAGTTACCACTACAGTAACCATACCAGGAAGTACTTAATTTATAAAGCTTCTGCTTTTCTTAATCTCAGTGGAGATATTTACTGATAAACAGCTACCTATGCAGCATGTTCTTGTCGTTCCTAAATGAGATTTTATCTCTCTCCTCTCACCACAAATCAGATTCTTCTGAGGAGTTCCCAGTACATTATCCTTTCCTCTGTGTAATTACCTTAACAAGCTCCACCTGTTTTTATTCTCAGAGGGTTTACTCCCTGATATACAGCTGCCTACCCCCTTTGTAAGTGCAGGTCTTAATGAGCTTTTTTCTCTGTTCCCTCACCACAATCCAGATTCTTTTGGGGAGTTACCAGTACAGTAACCATACCAGGAAGTACGTAATTTATTAAGCTACTGCTTTTCTTAATCTCAGTGGAGATATTTACTGATAAACAGCTACCTATGCAGCATTTTCATGTCGTTCCTAAATGAGCTTTTATCTCTCTCCCCTCACCACAAATCAGATTCTTCTAAGGAGTTCCAAGTACATTATTCTTTCTCCTGTATAATTACCTTAACAAGTTCCAGCTGTTTTTATTCTCAGAAGGTTTACTCCCTGACATACAGCTGCCTACCCCCATCGTAACTGCAGGTCCTAAATGAGCTCATTTCTCTGTTCCCTCACCACAATCCAGATTCTTTTGGGGAGTTACCAGTACAGTAACCATATCAGGAAGTACTTAATTTATTAAGCTACTGCTTTTCTTAATCTCAGTGGAGATATTTACTGATAAACAGCTACCTACACAGCATGTTCATGTCGTTCCTAAATGAGCTTTTATCTCTCTCCCCTCACCACAAATCAGAATCTTCTGAGGAGTTCCCAGTACATTATCCTTTCCCCGGTGTAATTACCTTAACAAGCTCCAGCTGTTTTTATTCTCAGAAGGTTTACTCCCTGATATACAGCTGCCTACCCCCTTCATAAGTGCAGGTCCTAAATGAGCTTTTTTCTCTGTTCCCTCACCACAATCCAGATTCTTTTGGGGAGTTACCAGTACAGTAACCATACCAGGAATTACTTAATTTTTTAAGCTACTGCTTTTCTTAATCTCAGTGGAGATATTTACTGATAAACAGCTACCTACGTAGCATGTTCATGTCGTTCCTAAATGAGCTTTTTTCTCTGTGCCCTCACCACAATCCAGATTGTTTTGGGGAGTTACCAGTACAGTATCCATACCAGGAAGTACTTAATTTATTAAGCTACTGCTTTTCTTAATCTCAGTGGAGATATTTACTGATAAACAGCTACCTACGCAGCATGTTCATGTCGTTCCTAAATGAGCTTTTATCTCTCTCCCGTCACCACAAATCAGATTCTTCTGAGGAGTTCCCTGTACATTATCCTTTCCCCTCTGTAATTACGTTAACAAGCTCCAGCTGTTTTTATTCTCAGAATGTTTACTCCCTGATATACAGCTGCCTAACCCCTTCGTAAGTGCAGGTCCTAAATGAGCTTTTTTCTCCTTTCCCTCACCACAATCCAGATTCTTTTGGGGAGTTACCAGTACAGTAATCTTACCAGGAATTACTTAATTTATTAAGCTACTGCTTTTCTTAATCTCAGTGGAGATATTTACTGATAAACAGCTACCTACGTAGCATGTTCATGTCGTTCCTAAATGAGCTTTTTTCTCTCTCCCCTCACCACAATTCAGATTCCTCTGAGGAGTTCGCAGGACATTATTCTTTCCCCTGTGTAATTACCTTAACAAGCTCCATCTGTTTTTATTCTCAGAAGGTTTACTCCCTGATATACAGCTGCCTACCCCCTTCGTAAGTGCAGGTCCTAAATGAGCTTTTTTCTCTGTTCCCTCACCACAATCCAGATCCTTTTGGGGAGTTACTAGTACAGTAACCATACCAGGAAGTACTTAATTTATTAAGCTACTGTTTTCTTAATCTCAGTCGAGATATTTACTGATAAACAGCTACCTATGCAGCATGTTCATGTCGTTCCTAAATGAGCTTTTATCTCTCTCCCCCCACCACAAATGAGATTCTTCTGAGGAGTTCCCAGTACATTATCCTTTCCCCTGTGTAATTACCTTAAAAAGCTCCACCTGTTTTTATTCTCAGAAGGTTTACTTCCTGATATACAGCTGCCTACACCCTTCGTAAGTGCAGGTCCTAAATGAGCTTTTTTCTCTGTTCGCTCACCACAATCCAGATTATTTTGGGGAGTTACCAGTACAGTAACCATACCAGGAAGTACTTAATTTATTAAGCTACTGCTTTTCTTAATCTCAGTGGAGATATTTACTGATAAACAGCTACCTACGCAGCATGTTCATGTCGTTCCTAAATAAGCTTTTATCTCTCTCCCCTCATCACAAATCAGATTCTTCTGAGGAGTTCCCAGTACATTATCCTTTCCCCTGGGTAATTACCTTAACAAGCTCCAGCTGTTTTTATTCTCAGAAGGTTTATTCCCTGATATACAACTGCCTACCCCCTTCGTAAGTGCAGGTCCTAAATGAGCTTTTTTCTCTGTTCCCTCACCACAATCCAGATTCTTTTGGGAGTTACCACTACAGTAACCATACCAGGAAGTACTTAATTTATTAAGCTTCTGCTTTTCTTAATCTCAGTGGAGATATTTACTGATAAACAGCTACCTACGCAGCATGTTCATGTCGTTCCTAAATGAGATTTTATCTCTCTCCTCTCACCACAAATCAGATTCTTCTGAGGAGTTCCCAGTACATTATCCTTTCCCATGTGTAATTACCTTAACAAGCTCCACCTGTTTTTATTCTCAGAGGGTTTACTCCCTGACATACAGCTGCCTACCCCCATCGTAACTGCAGGTCCTAAATGAGCTCATTTCTCTGTTCCCTCACCACAATCCAGATTCTTTTGGGGAGTTACCAGTACAGTAACCATATCAGGAATTACTTCATTTATTAAGCTACTGCTTTTCTTAATCTCAGTGGAGATATTTACTGATAAACAGCTACCTACACAGCATGTTCATGTCGTTCCTAAATGAGCTTTTATCTCTCTCCCCTCACCACAAATCAGAATCTTCTGAGGAGTTCCCAGTACATTATCCTTTCCCCGGTGTAATTACCTTAACAAGCTCCAGCTGTTTTTATTCTCAGAAGGTTTACTCCCTGATATACAGCTGCCTACCCCCTTCATAAGTGCAGGTCCTAAATGAGCTTTTTTCTCTGTTCCCTCACCACAATCCAGATTCTTTTGGGGAGTTACCAGTACAGTAACCATACCAGGAATTACTTAATTTTTTAAGCTACTGCTTTTCTTAATCTCAGTGGAGATATTTACTGATAAACAGCTACCTACGTAGCATGTTCATGTCGTTCCTAAATGAGCTTTTTTCTCTGTTCCCTCACCACAATCCAGATTGTTTTGGGAGTTACCAGTACAGTATCCATACCAGGAAGTACTTAATTTATTAAGCTACTGCTTTTCTTAATCTCAGTGGAGATATTTACTGATAAACAGCTACCTACGCAGCATGTTCATGGCGTTCCTAAATGAGCTTTTATCTCTCTCCCGTCACCACAAATCAGATTCTTCTGAGGAGTTCCCTGTACATTATCCTTTCCCTGTGTAATTACGTTAACAAGCTCCAGCTGTTTTTATTCTCAGAATGTTTACTCCCTGATATACAGCAGCCTAACCCCTTCGTAAGTGCAGGTCCTAAATGAGCTTTTTTCTCCTTTCCCTCACCACAATCCAGATCCTTTTGGGGAGTTACCAGTACAGTAACCATACCAGGAAGTACTTAATTTATTAAGCTACTGCTTTTCTTAATCTCAGTGGAGATATTTACTGATAAACAGCTACCTACGCAGCATGTTCATGTCGTTCCTAAATGAGCTTTTTTCTCTCTCCCCTCACCACAATTCAGATTCCTCTGAGGAGTTCGCAGGACATTATTCTTTCCCCTGTGTAATTACCTTAACAAGCTCCATCTGTTTTTATTCTCAGAAGGTTTACTCCCTGATATACAGCTGCCTACCCCCTTCGTAAGTGCAGGTCCTAAATGAGCTTTTTTCTCTGTTCCCTCACCACAATCCAGATCCTTTTGGGGAGTTACCAGTACAGTAACCATACCAGGAAGTACTTAATTTATTAAGCTACTGTTTTCTTAATCTCAGTCGAGATATTTACTGATAAACAGCTACCTATGCAGCATGTTCATGTCGTTCCTAAATGAGCTTTTATCTCTCTCCCCCCACCACAAATGAGATTCTTCTGAGGAGTTCCCAGTACATTATCCTTTCCCCTGTGTAATTACCTTAACAAGCTCCACCTGTTTTTATTCTCAGAAGGTTTACTTCCTGATATACAGCTGCCTACCCCCTTCGTAAGTGCAGGTCCTAAATGAGCTTTCTTCGCTGTTCCCTCACCACAATCCAGATTCTTTTGGGGAGTTACCAGTACAGTAACCATACCAGGAAATACTTAATTTATTAAGCTACTGCTTTTCTTAATCTCAGTGGAGATATTTACTGATAAACAGCTATCTACGCAGCATGTTTATGTCGTTCCTAAATGAGCTTTTATCTCTCTCTCCTCACCACAAATCAGATTCTTCTGAGGAGTTCCCAGTACATTATCCATTCCCATGTGTAATTACCTTAACAAGCTCCAGCTGTTTTTATTCTCAGAAGGTTTACTCCCTGATATACAGCTGCCTACCCCCTTCGTAAATGCAGGTCCTAAATGAGGTTTTTTCTCTGTTCCCTCACCACAATCCAGATTCTTTTGGGGAGTTACCAGTACAGTATCCATACCAGGAAGTACGTAATTTATTAAGCTACTGCTTTTCTTAATCTCAGTGGAGATATTTACTGATAAACCGCTACCTACGCAGCATGTTCATGTCGTTCCTAAATGAGCTTTCATCTCTCTCCCCTCAAAACAAATCAGATTCTTCTGAGGAGTTCCCAGTACATTATCCTTTCCCCTGTGTAGTTACCTTAACAAGCTCCAGCTGTTTTTATTCTCAGAAGCTTTACTCCCTGATATACAGCTGCCTACACCCTTCGTAAGTGCAGGTCCTAAATGAGCTTTTTTCTCTGTTCCCTCACCACAATCCAGATTCTTTTGGGGAGTTACCAGTACAGTAACCATACCAGGAAGTACTTAATTTATTAAGCTACTGATTTTCTTAATCTCAGTGGAGATATTTGCTTATAAACAGCTATGTACGCAGCATGTCCATGTCGTTCCTAAATGAGCTTTTATCTCTCTCCCCTCACCACAAATCAGATTCTTCTGAGGAGTTCCCAGTACATTATCCTTTCCCCTGTGTAATTACCTTAACAAGCTCCAGCTGTTTTTATTCTCAGAAGGTTTACTCCCTGATAAACAGCTGCCTACCCCCTTCGTAAGTGCAGGTCCAAAATGAGCTTTTTTCTCAGTTCCCTCACCAAAATCCAGATTCTTTTGGGAGTTACCAGTACAGTAACCATACCAGGAAGTACTTAATTTATTAAGCTACTGCTTTTTTTAATCTCACTGGAGATATTTACTGATAAACAGCTACCTACGCAGCATGTTCATGTCGTTCGTAAATGAGCTTTTATCTCTCTCCCCTCACCACAAATCAGATTCTTCTGAGGAGTTCCCAGTACATTATCCTTTCCCCTGTGTAATTACCTTAACAACCTCCAGCTGTTTTTATTTTCAGAAGGTTTACTTCCGGATACACAGCTGCCTACCCCCTTCGTAAGTGCAGGTCCTAAATGAGCTTTTTTCTCTGTTCAATCACCACAATCCAGATTCTTTTGGGGAGTTTCCGGTACAGTAACCATACCAGGAAGTACTTAATTTATTAAGCTACTGCTTTTCTTAATCTCAGTGGAGATATTTACTGATAAAGAGCTACCTACGCAGCATGATCATGTCGTTCCTAAATGAGCTTTTATCTCTCTCCCCTCACCACAAATCTGATTCTTCTGAGGTGTTCCCAGTATATTATCCTTTCCCCTGTGTAATTACCTTAACAAGCTCCAGCTGTTTTTATTCTCAGAAGGTTTACTCCCTGTTATACAGCTGCCGACCCCCTTCGTAAGTGCAGGTCCTAAATGAGCTTTTTTCTCTGTTCCCTCACCACAATCCAGATTCTTTTGGGGAGTTTCCAGTACAGTATCTATACCAGGAAGTACTTAATTTATTAAGCTACTGCTTTTCTTAATCTCAGTGGAGATATTTACTGAAAAACTGCTAAGTATGCAGCATGTTCATTTCGTTCCTAAATGAGCTTTTACCTCTCTCCCCTCACCACAAATCAGATTCTTCTGAGGAGTTCCCAGTACATTATCCTTTCCCCTGTGTAATTACCTTAACAAGCTCCAGCTGTTTTTATTCTCAGAATGTTTATTCCCTGATATACAGCTGCCTACCCCTTCGTAATGCAGGTCCTAAGTGAGCTTTTTTCAATATTCCCTCACCACAATCCAGATTCTTTTGGGGAGTTACCAGTACAGTAACCATACCAGGAAGTACTTAATTTATTAAGCTACTGCTTCTCTTAATCTCAGTGGAGATATTTACTGATAAACAGCTACCTATGCAGTATTTTCATGTCGTTCCTAAATGAGCTTTTATCTCTCTCCCCTCACCACAAATCAGATTCTTCTGAGGAGTTCCAGTACATTTCCTTTCCCCTGTGTAATTACCTTAACAAGCTCCAGCTGTTTTTATTCTCAGAATGTTTACTCCCTGATATACAACTGCCTACCCCCTTCGTAAGTGCAGGTCCTAAATGAGCTTTTTTCTCTGTTCCCTCACCACAATCCAGATTATTTTGGGGAGTTACCAGTACAGTAACCATACCAGGAAGTACTTAATTTATTAAGCTACTGCTTTTCTTAATCTCAGTGGAGATATTTACTGATAAACAGCTACCTACGCAGCATGTTCATGTCGTTCCTAAATGAGCTTTTATCTCTCTCCCCTTACCACAAATCAGATTCTTCTGAGGAGTTCGCAGTACATTATCCTTTCCCCTGTGTAATTACCTTAACAAGCTCCAGCTGTTTTTATTCTCAGAAGGTTTACTCCCTGATATACAGCTGCCTACCCCCTTCGTATGTGCAGGTCCTAAATGAGATTTTTTCTCTGTTCCTTCAGCACAATCCAGATTTTTTTGGGGAGTTACCAGTACAGTATCCATACCAGAAAGTACTTAATTTATTAATCTATTGCTTTGCTTAATCTCAGTGGAGATATTTACTTTTAAACAGCTACGTATGCAGCATGTTCATGTCGTTCCTAAATGAGCTTTTATCTCTCTCCCCTCACCACAAATCAGATTCTTCTGAGGAGTTCCAGTACATTATCCTTTCCCCTGTGTAATTACCTTAACAAGCTCCAGCTGTTTTTATTATCAGAAGGTTTACTCCCTGATATATAGCTCCTACCCCCTTCGTAAGTGCAGGTCCTAAATGAGCTTTTTTCTCTGTTCCCTCACCACAATGCAGATTCATTTCGGGAGTTACTAGTACAGTAACCATACCAGGAAGTACTTAATTTATTAAGCTACTTCTTTTCTTAATCTCAGTGGAGATATTTACTGATAAACAGCTACCTACGCAGCATGTTCATGTCGTTCTTAATGAGTTTTATCTCTCTCCCCTCACCACAAATCAGATTCTTCTGAGGAGTTCCCAGTACATTATCCTTTACCCTGTGTTATTACCTTTAAAGGCTCCAGCTGTTTTTATTCTCAGAAGGTTTACTCCCTGATATACAGCTTCCTACCCCCTTCGTATGTGCAGGTCCTAAATGAGATATTTTCTCTGTTCCTTCAGCACAATCCAGATTCTTTTTGGGAGTTACCAGTTCAGTATCCATACCAGGAAGTACTTTATTTATTAAGCTACTGCTTTTCTTAATCTCAGTGGAGATATTTACTGATAAACAGCTACGTATGCAACATGTTCATGTCGTTCCTAATTGAGCTTTTATCTCTCTCCGCTCACCACAAATCAGATTCTTCTGAGGAGTTCCCAGTACATTATCCTTTCCAATGTGTAATTACCTTAACAAGCTTCAGCTGTTTTTATTCTCAGAAGGTTTACTCCCTGATATACAGCTGCCTACCCCCTTCGTAAGTGCAGGTCCTAAATGAGCTTTTTTCTCTGTTCCCCCACCACAATCCAGATTCTTTTGGGGAGTTACCAGTACAGTAACCATACCAGGAAGTACTTAACTTATTAAGCTACTGCTTTTCTTAATCTCTGTGGAGATATTTACTGATAAACAGCTACCTACGCAGCATGTTCATGTCGTTCCTAAATAAGCTTTTTTCTCTGTTCCCTCACCACAATCCAGATTCTTTTGGGGAGTTTCCAGTACAGTATCCATACCAGGAAGTACTTAATTTATTAAGCTACTGCTTTTCTTAATCTCAGTGGAGATATTTGCTCATAAACAGCTACGTATGCAGCATGTCCATGTCGTTCCTAAATGAGCTTTTATCTCTCTCCCCTCACCACAAATCATATTCTTCTGAGGAGTTACCAGTACATTATCCTTTTCCCTGTGTAATTTCCTTAACAAGCTCCAGCTGTTTTTATTTTCAGAAGCGATACTCCCTGATATACAGCTGCCTACCACCTTCGTAAGTGAAGGTCCTAAATGAGCTTTTTTCTCTGTTCCCTCACCACAATCCAGATTCTTTTGGGGAGTTACCAGTACAGTGTCCATACCAGGAAGTACTTATTTATTAAACTACTGCTTTTCTTAATCTCAGTGGAGATATTTACTGATAAACAGTTACCTACGCAGCATGTTCATGTCGTTCTTAAATGATATTTTTTCTCTGTTCCCTCACCACAATCCAGATTCTTTTGGGGAGTTACCAGTACAGTAACCATACCAGGAAGTACTTAATTTATTAAGCTACTGCTTTTCTTAATCTCAGTGGAGATATTTACTGATAAACAGCTACCTACGCAGCATGTTCAAGTCGTTCCTAAATGAGCTTTTATCTCTCTCCGTCATCATCACAAATCAGATTCTTCTGAGGATTTCCCAGTACATTGTCCTTTGCCCTGTGTAATTACCTTAACAAGCTCCCGCTGTTTTTATTCTCAGAAGCTTTACTCCCTGATATACAGCTGCCTACCCCGTTCCTAAGTGCAGGTCCTAAATGAGCTTTTTTCTCTGTTCCCTCACCACAATCCAGATTCTTTTGGGGAGTTACCAGTACAGTATCCATACTAGGAAGTACTTAATTTATTAAGCCACTGCGTTTCTTAATCTCAGTGGAGATATTTACTGATAAACAGCTACCTTGCAGCATGTTCATGTCGTTCCTAAATGAGCTTTTATCTCTCTCCCCTCACCACTAATCAGATTCTTCTGAGGAGTTCCCAGTACATTTCCTTTCCCTGTGTAATTACCTTAACAAGCTCCAGCTGTTTTTATTCTCAGAATGTTTATTCCCTGATATACAGCTGCCTACCCCCTTCGTAATGCAGGTCCTAAGTGAGCTTTTTTCAATATTCCCTCACCACAATCCAGATTCTTTTGGGGAGTTACCAGTACAGTAACCATACCAGGAAGTACTTAATTTATTAAGCTACTGCTTCTCTTAATCTCAGTGGAGATATTTACTGATAAACAGCTACCTATGCAGTATTTTCATGTCGTTCCTAAATGAGCTTTTATCTCTCTCCCTCACCACAAATCAGATTCTTCTGAGGAGTTCCCAGTACATTTCCTTTCCCCTGTGTAATTACCTTAACAAGCTCCAGCTGTTTTTATTCTCAGAATGTTTACTCCCTGATATACAACTGCCTACCCCCTTCGTAAGTGCAGGTCCTAAATGAGCTTTTTTCTCTGTTCCCTCACCACAATCCAGATTATTTTGGGGAGTTACCAGTACAGTAACCATACCAGGAAGTACTTAATTTATTAAGCTACTGCTTTTCTTAATCTCAGTGGAGATATTTACTGATAAACAGCTACCTACGCAGCATGTTCATGTCGTTCCTAAATGAGCTTTTATCTCTCTCCCCTTACCACAAATCAGATTCTTCTGAGGAGTTCGCAGTACATTATCCTTTCCCCTGTGTAATTACCTTAACAAGCTCCAGCTGTTTTTATTCTCAGAAGGTTTACTCCCTGATATACAGCTGCCTACCCCCTTCGTATGTGCAGGTCCTAAATGAGATTTTTTCTCTGTTCCTTCAGCACAATCCAGATTTTTTTGGGGAGTTACCAGTACAGTATCCATACCAGAAAGTACTTAATTTATTAATCTATTGCTTTGCTTAATCTCAGTGGAGATATTTACTTTTAAACAGCTACGTATGCAGCATGTTCATGTCGTTCCTAAATGAGCTTTTATCTCTCTCCCCTCACCACAAATCAGATTCTTCTGAGGAGTTCCCAGTACATTATCCTTTCCCCTGTGTAATTACCTTAACAAGCTCCAGCTGTTTTTATTATCAGAAGGTTTACTCCCTGATATATAGCTGCCTACCCCCTTCGAAAGTGCAGGTCCTAAATGAGCTTTTTTCTCTGTTCCCTCACCACAATGCAGATTCATTTCGGGAGTTACTAGTACAGTAACCATACCAGGAAGTACTTAATTTATTAAGCTACTTCTTTTCTTAATCTCAGTGGAGATATTTACTGATAAACAGCTACCTACGCAGCATGTTCATGTCGTTCTTAATGAGTTTTATCTCTCTCCCCTCACCACAAATCAGATTCTTCTGAGGAGTTCCCAGTATATTATCCTTTACCCTGTGTTATTACCTTTAAAGGCTCCAGCTGTTTTTATTCTCAGAAGGTTTACTCCCTGATATACAGCTTCCTACCCCCTTCGTATGTGCAGGTCCTAAATGAGATATTTTCTCTGTTCCTTCAGCACAATCCAGATTCTTTTTGGGAGTTACCAGTTCAGTATCCATACCAGGAAGTACTTTATTTATTAAGCTACTGCTTTTCTTAATCTCAGTGGAGATATTTACTGATAAACAGCTACCTACGCAGCATGTTCATGTCGTTCCTAAATGAGATTTTATCTCTCTCCTCTCACCACAAATCAGATTCTTCTGAGGAGTTCCCAGTACATTATCCTTTCCCATGTGTAATTACCTTAACAAGCTCCACCTGTTTTTATTCTCAGAGGGTTTACTCCCTGACATACAGCTGCCTACCCCCATCGTAACTGCAGGTCCTAAATGAGCTCATTTCTCTGTTCCCTCACCACAATCCAGATTCTTTTGGGGAGTTACCAGTACAGTAACCATATCAGGAAGTACTTCATTTATTAAGCTACTGCTTTTCTTAATCTCAGTGGAGATATTTACTGATAAACAGCTACCTACACAGCATGTTCATGTCGTTCCTAAATGAGCTTTTATCTCTCTCCCCTCACCACAAATCAGAATCTTCTGAGGAGTTCCCAGTACATTATCCTTTCCCCGGTGTAATTACCTTAACAAGCTCCAGCTGTTTTTATTCTCAGAAGGTTTACTCCCTGATATACAGCTGCCTACCCCCTTCATAAGTGCAGGTCCTAAATGAGCTTTTTTCTCTGTTCCCTCACCACAATCCAGATTCTTTTGGGGAGTTACCAGTACAGTAACCATACCAGGAATTACTTAATTTTTTAAGCTACTGCTTTTCTTAATCTCAGTGGAGATATTTACTGATAAACAGCTACCTACGTAGCATGTTCATGTCGTTCCTAAATGAGCTTTTTTCTCTGTTCCCTCACCACAATCCAGATTGTTTTGGGGAGTTACCAGTACAGTATCCATACCAGGAAGTACTTAATTTATTAAGCTACTGCTTTTCTTAATCTCAGTGGAGATATTTACTGATAAACAGCTACCTACGCAGCATGTTCATGGCGTTCCTAAATGAGCTTTTATCTCTCTCCCGTCACCACAAATCAGATTCTTCTGAGGAGTTCCCTGTACATTATCCTTTCCCCTGTGTAATTACGTTAACAAGCTCCAGCTGTTTTTATTCTCAGAATGTTTACTCCCTGATATACAGCAGCCTAACCCCTTCGTAAGTGCAGATCCTAAATGAGCTTTTTTCTCCTTTCCCTCACCACAATCCAGATCCTTTTGGGGAGTTACCAGTACAGTAACCATACCAGGAAGTACTTAATTTATTAAGCTACTGCTTTTCTTAATCTCAGTGGAGATATTTACTGATAAACAGCTACCTACGCAGCATGTTCATGTCGTTCCTAAATGAGCTTTTTTCTCTCTCCCCTCACCACAATTCAGATTCCTCTGAGGAGTTCGCAGGACATTATTCTTTCCCCTGTGTAATTACCTTAACAAGCTCCATCTGTTTTTATTCTCAGAAGGTTTACTCCCTGATATACAGCTGCCTACCCCCTTCGTAAGTGCAGGTCCTAAATGAGCTTTTTTCTCTGTTCCCTCACCACAATCCAGATCCTTTTGGGGAGTTACCAGTACAGTAAACCATACCAGGAAGTACTTAATTTATTAAGCTACTGTTTTCTTAATCTCAGTCGAGATATTTACTGATAAACAGCTACCTATGCAGCATGTTCATGTCGTTCCTAAATGAGCTTTTATCTCTCTCCCCCCACCACAAATGAGATTCTTCTGAGGAGTTCCCAGTACATTATCCTTTCCCCTGTGTAATTACCTTAACAAGCTCCACCTGTTTTTATTCTCAGAAGGTTTACTTCCTGATATACAGCTGCCTACCCCCTTCGTAAGTGCAGGTCCTAAATGAGCTTTCTTCGCTGTTCCCTCACCACAATCCAGATTCTTTTGGGGAGTTACCAGTACAGTAACCATACCAGGAAATACTTAATTTATTAAGCTACTGCTTTTCTTAATCTCAGTGGAGATATTTACTGATAAACAGCTATCTACGCAGCATGTTTATGTCGTTCCTAAATGAGCTTTTATCTCTCTCTCCTCACCACAAATCAGATTCTTCTGAGGAGTTCCCAGTACATTATCCATTCCCATGTGTAATTACCTTAACAAGCTCCAGCTGTTTTTATTCTCAGAAGGTTTACTCCCTGATATACAGCTGCCTACCCCCTTCGTAAATGCAGGTCCTAAATGAGGTTTTTTCTCTGTTCCCTCACCACAATCCAGATTCTTTTGGGGAGTTACCAGTACAGTATCCATACCAGGAAGTACGTAATTTATTAAGCTACTGCTTTTCTTAATCTCAGTGGAGATATTTACTGATAAACCGCTACCTACGCAGCATGTTCATGTCGTTCCTAAATGAGCTTTCATCTCTCTCCCCTCAAAACAAATCAGATTCTTCTGAGGAGTTCCCAGTACATTATCCTTTCCCCTGTGTAGTTACCTTAACAAGCTCCAGCTGTTTTTATTCTCAGAAGCTTTACTCCCTGATATACAGCTGCCTACACCCTTCGTAAGTGCAGGTCCTAAATGAGCTTTTTTCTCTGTTCCCTCACCACAATCCAGATTCTTTTGGGGAGTTACCAGTACAGTAACCATACCAGGAAGTACTTAATTTATTAAGCTACTGATTTTCTTAATCTCAGTGGAGATATTTGCTTATAAACAGCTATGTACGCAGCATGTCCATGTCGTTCCTAAATGAGCTTTTATCTCTCTCCCCTCACCACAAATCAGATTCTTCTGAGGAGTTCCCAGTACATTATCCTTTCCCCTGTGTAATTACCTTAACAAGCTCCAGCTGTTTTTATTCTCAGAAGGTTTACTCCCTGATAAACAGCTGCCTACCCCCTTCGTAAGTGCAGGTCCAAAATGAGCTTTTTTCTCAGTTCCCTCACCAAAATCCAGATTCTTTTGGGGAGTTACCAGTACAGTAACCATACCAGGAAGTACTTAATTTATTAAGCTACTGCTTTTTTTAATCTCACTGGAGATATTTACTGATAAACAGCTACCTACGCAGCATGTTCATGTCGTTCGTAAATGAGCTTTTATCTCTCTCCCCTCACCACAAATCAGATTCTTCTGAGGAGTTCCCAGTACATTATCCTTTCCCCTGTGTAATTACCTTAACAACCTCCAGCTGTTTTTATTTTCAGAAGGTTTACTTCCGGATACACAGCTGCCTACCCCCTTCGTAAGTGCAGGTCCTAAATGAGCTTTTTTCTCTGTTCAATCACCACAATCCAGATTCTTTTGGGGAGTTTCCGGTACAGTAACCATACCAGGAAGTACTTAATTTATTAAGCTACTGCTTTTCTTAATCTCAGTGGAGATATTTACTGATAAAGAGCTACCTACGCAGCATGATCATGTCGTTCCTAAATGAGCTTTTATCTCTCTCCCCTCACCACAAATCTGATTCTTCTGAGGTGTTCCCAGTATATTATCCTTTCCCCTGTGTAATTACCTTAACAAGCTCCAGCTGTTTTTATTCTCAGAAGGTTTACTCCCTGTTATACAGCTGCCGACCCCCTTCGTAAGTGCAGGTCCTAAATGAGCTTTTTTCTCTGTTCCCTCACCACAATCCAGATTCTTTTGGGGAGTTTCCAGTACAGTATCTATACCAGGAAGTACTTAATTTATTAAGCTACTGCTTTTCTTAATCTCAGTGGAGATATTTACTGAAAAACTGCTAAGTATGCAGCATGTTCATTTCGTTCCTAAATGAGCTTTTACCTCTCTCCCCTCACCACAAATCAGATTCTTCTGAGGAGTTCCCAGTACATTATCCTTTCCCCTGTGTAATTACCTTAACAAGCTCCAGCTGTTTTTATTCTCAGAATGTTTATTCCCTGATATACAGCTGCCTACCCCCTTCGTAATGCAGGTCCTAAGTGAGCTTTTTTCAATATTCCCTCACCACAATCCAGATTCTTTTGGGGAGTTACCAGTACAGTAACCATACCAGGAAGTACTTAATTTATTAAGCTACTGCTTCTCTTAATCTCAGTGGAGATATTTACTGATAAACAGCTACCTATGCAGTATTTTCATGTCGTTCCTAAATGAGCTTTTATCTCTCTCCCCTCACCACAAATCAGATTCTTCTGAGGAGTTCCCAGTACATTTCCTTTCCCCTGTGTAATTACCTTAACAAGCTCCAGCTGTTTTTATTCTCAGAATGTTTACTCCCTGATATACAACTGCCTACCCCCTTCGTAAGTGCAGGTCCTAAATGAGCTTTTTTCTCTGTTCCCTCACCACAATCCAGATTATTTTGGGGAGTTACCAGTACAGTAACCATACCAGGAAGTACTTAATTTATTAAGCTACTGCTTTTCTTAATCTCAGTGGAGATATTTACTGATAAACAGCTACCTACGCAGCATGTTCATGTCGTTCCTAAATGAGCTTTTATCTCTCTCCCCTTACCACAAATCAGATTCTTCTGAGGAGTTCGCAGTACATTATCCTTTCCCCTGTGTAATTACCTTAACAAGCTCCAGCTGTTTTTATTCTCAGAAGGTTTACTCCCTGATATACAGCTGCCTACCCCCTTCGTATGTGCAGGTCCTAAATGAGATTTTTTCTCTGTTCCTTCAGCACAATCCAGATTTTTTTGGGGAGTTACCAGTACAGTATCCATACCAGAAAGTACTTAATTTATTAATCTATTGCTTTGCTTAATCTCAGTGGAGATATTTACTTTTAAACAGCTACGTATGCAGCATGTTCATGTCGTTCCTAAATGAGCTTTTATCTCTCTCCCCTCACCACAAATCAGATTCTTCTGAGGAGTTCCCAGTACATTATCCTTTCCCCTGTGTAATTACCTTAACAAGCTCCAGCTGTTTTTATTATCAGAAGGTTTACTCCCTGATATATAGCTGCCTACCCCCTTCGTAAGTGCAGGTCCTAAATGAGCTTTTTTCTCTGTTCCCTCACCACAATGCAGATTCATTTCGGGAGTTACTAGTACAGTAACCATACCAGGAAGTACTTAATTTATTAAGCTACTTCTTTTCTTAATCTCAGTGGAGATATTTACTGATAAACAGCTACCTACG
>NW_025956993.1:0-39987 GCF_023159225.1 Perognathus longimembris pacificus
ATTTAAGAACGACATGAACATGCTGCGTAGGTAACTGTTTATCAGTAAATATCTCCACTGAGATTAAGAAAAGCAGTAGCTTAATAAATTAAGTACTTCCTGGTATGGTTACTGTACTGGTAACTTTCCAAAAGAACCTGGATTGTGGTGAGGGAACAGAGAAAAAATCTCATTTAGGACCTGCACTTACGAAGGGGGTAGGCAGCTGTATATCAGGGAGTAAACCTTCTGAGAATAAAAACAGCTGGATCTTTTTAAGGTAATTACACAGGGGAAAGGATAATGTACTGGGAACTCCTCAGAAGAATCTGATTTGTGGTGAGGGGAGAGAGATAAAAGCTCATTTAGGAACGACATGAACATGCTGTGTAGGTAGCAGTTTATCAGTAAATATCTCCAGTGAGATTAAGAAAAGCAGTAGCTTCATAAATTAAGTACTTCCTGGTATGGTTACTGTACTGGTAACTCCCCAAAGAATCTGGATTGTGGTGAGGGAACACAGAAAAAAGCTCATTCAGGACCTGCACTTACGAAGGGGGTAGGCAGCTGTATATCAGGGAGTAAACCTTCTGAGAATAAAAACAGCTGGAGCTTGTTAAAGTAATTACACAGGGGAAAGGATAATGTACTGGGAACTCCTCAGAAGAATCTGATTTGTGGTGAGGGGAGAGAGATAAAAGCTCATTTAGGAACGACATGAACATGCTGCGTAGGTAGCTGTTTATCAGCAAATATATCCACTGAGATTAAGAAAAGCAGTAGCTTAATAAATTAAGTACTTCCTGGTATGGTTACTGTACTGGTAACACCCCAAAAGAATCTGGATTGTGGTGAGGGAACAGAGAAAAAAGCTCATTTAGGACCTGCACTTACGAAGGGGGTAGGCAGCTGTATGTCAGGGAGTAAAACTTCTGAGAATAAAAACAGCTGGAGCTTGTTAAGGTAATTACACAGGGGAAAGTATAATGTACTGGGAACTCCTCAGAAGAATCTGATTTGGGTGAGGGGAGAGAGGTAAAAGCTCATTTAGGAACGACATGAACATGCTGCGTAGGTAGCTGTTTATCAGTAAATATCTCCACTGAGATTAAGAAAAGGAGTAGCTTAATAAAGTAAGTACTTCCAGGTATGGTTACTGTACTGGTAACTCCCCAAAAGAATCTGGATTGTGGTGAGGGAACAGAGTAAAAAGCTCATTTAGGACCTGCACTTACGAAGGGGGTAGGCAGCTGTATATCAGGGAGTAAACCTTCTGAGAATAAAAACAGCTGGAGCTTGTTAAGGTAATTATACATGGGAAAGGATAATGTACTGGGAACTCCTCAGAAGAATCTGATTTGTGGTGAGGCGAGAGAGATAAAAGCTCATTTAGGAACGACATGAACATGCTGCGTAGGTAGCTGTTTATCAGGAAATATCTCCCCTGAGAATAAGAAAAGCAGTAGCTTAATAAATTAAGTACTTCCTGGTATGGTTACTGTACTGGTAACTCCCCAAAAGAATCTGGATTGTGATGAGGGAACAGAGAAAAAAGCTCATTTAGGACCTGCACTTACGAAGGGGGTAGGCAGCTGTATATCAGGGAGTATCCCTTCTGAGAATAAAAACAGCTGGAGCTTGTTAAGGTAATTACACAGGGGAAAAGATAATGTACTGGGAACTCCTCAGAAGAATCTGATTTGTGGTGAGGGGACAGAGATAAAAGCTCATTTAAGAACGACATGAACATGCTGCGTAGGTAACTGTTTATCAGTAAATATCTCCACTGAGATTAAGAAAATTAGTAGCTTAATAAATTAAGTACTTCCTGGTATGGATACTCTACTGGTAACTCCCCAAAAGAATCTGAATTGTGGTGAGGGAACAAAGAAAAAGGCTCATTTATGAACGACATGAACATGCTGCGTAGGTAGATGTTTATCAATAAATATCTCCACTGAGATTAAGAAAAGCAGTAGCTTAATAAATTAAGTACTTCCTGGTATGGTTACTGTACTGGTAACTCCCCAAAAGAATCTGGATTGTGGTGAGGGAACAGAGAAAAAATCTCATTTAGGACCTGCACTTACGAAGGAGTAGGCAGCTGTATATCAGGGAGTAAACCATCTGACAATAAAAACAGCTGGAGCCTGTTACGGTAATTACACAGGGGAAAGGATAATGTATTGGGAACTCCTCAGTAGAATCTGATTTGTGGTGAGAGGAGAGAGATAAAAGCTCATTTAGAAACGACATGAACATGCTGCGTAGGTAGCTGTTTATCATTAAATATCTCCACTGAGATTAAGAAAAGCAGTAGCTTAATAAATTAAGTACTTCCTGGTATGGTTACTGTACTGGTAACTCCCCAAAAGAATCTGGATTGTGGTGAGGGAACAGAGAAATAAGCTCATTTAGGACCTGCACTTACGAAGGGGGTAGGCAGCGGTATATCAGGGAGTAAACCTTCTGAGAATAAAAACAGCTGGAGCTTGTTAAGGTAATTACACAGGGGAAAGGATAATGTACTGGGAACTCCTCAGAAGAATCTGATTTGTGGTGAGGGGAGAGAGATAAAAGCTCATTTAGGAACGACATGAACATGCTGCGTAGGTACCTGTTTATCAGTAAATATCTCCACTGAGATTACTAAAAGCTGTAGCTTAATAAATTATGTACTTCCTGGTATGGTTACTGTACTGGTAACTAACCAAAAGGATCTGGATTATGGTGAAGTAACAGAGAAAAAAGCTCATTTAGCACCTGCACTTACGAAGGGGGTAGGCAGCTGTATATCAGGGATTAAACCTTCTGAGAATAAAAACAGCTGGGGCTTGTTAAGGTAATTACACAGGGGAAAGGATAATGTACTGGGAACTCCTCAGAAGAATCTGATTTGTGGTGAGGGGAGAGAGATAAAAGCTCATTTAGGAACAACATGAACATGCTGCGTAGGTAGCTGTTTATCAGGAAATATCTCCCCTGAGAATAAGAAAAGCAGTAGCTTAATAAATTAAGTACTTCCTGGTATGGTTACTGTACTGGTAACTCCCCAAAAGAATCTGGATTGTGATGAGGGAACAGAGAAAAAAGCTCATTTAGGACCTGCACTTACGAAGGGGGTAGGCAGCTGTATATCAGGGAGTATCCCTTCTGAGAATAAAAACAGCTGGAGCTTGTTAAGGTAATTACACAGGGGAAAAGATAATGTACTGGGAACTCCTCAGAAGAATCTGATTTGTGGTGAGGGGACAGAGATAAAAGCTCATTTAAGAACGACATGAACATGCTGCGTAGGTAACTGTTTATCAGTAAATATCTCCACTGAGATTAAGAAAATTAGTAGCTTAATAAATTAAGTACTTCCTGGTATGGATACTCTACTGGTAACTCCCCAAAAGAATCTGAATTGTGGTGAGGGAACAAAGAAAAAGGCTCATTTATGAACGACATGAACATGCTGCGTAGGTAGATGTTTATCAGTAAATATCTCCACTGAGATTAAGAAAAGCAGTAGCTTAATAAATTAAGTACTTCCTGGTATGGTTACTCTACTGGTAACTCCCCAAAAGGATCTGGATTGTGGTGAGGGAACAGAGAAAAAAGCTCATTTATGACCTGCAATTACGAAGGGGTTAGGCAGCTGTATATCAGGGAGTATCGCTTCTGAGAATAAAAACAGCTGGAGCTTGTTAAGGTAATTACACAGGGGAAAAGATAATGTACTGGGAACTGCACAGAAGAATCTGATTTGTCGTGAGGGGAGAGAGATAAAAGCTCATTTATGAACGACATGAACATGCTGCGTAGGTAGCTGTTTATCAGTAAATATCTCCACTGAGATTAAGAAAAGCAGTAGCTTAATAAATTAAGTACTTCCTGGTATGGTTACTGTACTGGTAACTCCCCAAAAGAGAATCTGGATTGTGGAGAGGGAACAGAGAAAAAAGCTCATTTACGACGTGCACTTGCGGAGGGGGTAGGCAGCTGTATATCAGGGAGTAAACCTTCTGAGAATAAAAAAAGCTGGAGCTTGTTAAGGTAATTACACAGGGGAAAGGATAATGTACTGGGAACTCCTCAGAAGAATCTGATTTGTGGTGAGGGGAGAGAGATAAAAGCTCATTTAGGAACGACATGAACGTGCTGCCTACGTAGCTGTTTATCAGTAAATATCTCCACTGAGATTAAGAAAAGCAGTAGCTTAATAAATTAAGTACTTCCTGGTATGGTTACTGTACTGGTAACTCCCCAAAAGAATCTGATTTGTTTCGAGGGAACAGAGAAAAAAGCTCATTTAGGACCTACACTTACGGAGGGGGTAGGCAGCTGTATATCAGGGAGTAAACCTTCTGAGAATAAAAACAGCTGGAGCTTGTTAAGGTAATTACACAGGGGAAAGGATAATGTACTGGGAACTCCTCAGAAGAATCTGATTTGTGGTGAGGGGAGAGAGATAAAAGCTCATTTAGGAACGACATGAACGTGCTGCCTACGTAGCTGTTTATCAGTAAATATCTCCACTGAGATTAAGAAAAACAGTAGCTTAATAAATTAAGCACTTCCTGGTAGGGTTACTGTACAGGTAACTCCCCAAAAGAATCTGGATTGTTTTGAGGGAACAGAGAAAAAAGCTCATTTAGGACCTGCACATACGAAGGGGGTAGGCAGCTGTATATCAGGGAGTAAACCTTCTGAGAATAAAAACAGCGGGAGCTTGTTAAGGTAATTACACAGGGGAAAGGATAATGTACTGGGAACTCCTCAGAAGAATCTGATTTCTTGTGAGGGGAGAGAGATAAAAGCTCATTTAGGAACGACATGAACATGCGGCTTAGGTAGCTGTTTATCAGTAAATATCTCCACTGAGATTAAGAAAAGCAGTATCTTAATAAATTAAGTACTTCCTGGTATGGTTACTGTACTGGTAACTCCCCAAAAGAATCTGGATTGTGGTGAGGGAACAGAGTAAAAAGCTCATTTAGGACCTGCACTTACGAAGGGGGTAGGCAACTGTATATCAGGGAGTAAACCTTCTGAGAATAAAAAAGGTGGAGCTTGTTAAGGTAATTACACAGGGGAAAGGATAATGTACTGGGAACTCCTCAGAAGAATCTGATTTGTGGTGAGGGGAGAGAGATAAAAGCTCATTTAGGAACGACATGAACATGCTGCGTAGGTAGCTGTTTATCAGTAAATATCTTCACTGAGATTAAGAAAAGCAGTAGCTTAATAAATTAAGTACTTCCTGGTATGGATACTGTACTGGTAACTCCCCAAAAGAATCTGGATTGTGGTGAGGGAACAGAGAAAAAAGCTCATTTAGGACCTGCACTTACGAAGGGGGTAGGCAGCTGTATATCAGGGAGTAAACCTTCTGAGAATAAAAACAGCTGGAGCTTGTTAAGGTAATTACACAGGGGAAAGGATAATGTAGTGGGAACTCCTCAGAAGAATCTGATTTGTGGTGAGGGGAGAGAGATAAAACCTCATTTAGGAACGACATGAACATGCTGCGTAGGTAGCTGTTTATCAGTAAATATCTCCACTGAGATTAAGAAAAGCAGTAGCTTAATAAATTAAGTACTTCCTGGTATGGTTACTGTACTGGTAACTCCCCAAAAGAATCTGGATTGTGGTGAGCGGAGAGAGATAAAAGCTCATTTAGGAACGACATGAACATGCTGCGTAGGTAGCTGTTTATCAGTAAATATCTCCATTGAGATTAAGAAAAGCAGTAGCTTAATAAATTAAGTACTTCCTGGTATGGTTACTGTACTGGTAACTCCCCAAAAGAATCTGGATTGTGGTGAGGGAACAGAGAAAAAAGCTCATTTAGAACCTGCACTTACGAAGGGGGTATGCAGCTGTATATCAGGGAGTAAACCTTCTGAGAATAAAAACAGCTGGAGATTGCTAAGTTAATTACACAGGGGAAAGGATAATGAACTGGGAACTGCACAGAAGAATCTGATTTGTCGTGAGGGGAGAGAGATAAAAGCTCATTTATGAAAGACATGAACATGCTGCGTAGGTAGCTGTTTATCAGTAAATATCTCCACTGAGATTAAGAAAAGCAGTAGCTTAATTAATTAAGTACTTCCTGGTATGGTTACTGTACTGGTAACTCCCCAAAAGAATTTTGACTGTGGTGAGGGAACAGAGAAAAAAGCTCATTTAGGACGTGCACTTACGAAGGGGGTAGTCAGCTGTATATCAGGGAGTAAACCTTCTGAGAATAAAACAGCTGGAGCTTGTTAAGGTAATTACACAGGGGAAAGGATAATGTACTGGGAACTCCTTAGAAGAATCTGATTTGTGGTGAGGGGAGAGAGATAAAAGCTCATTTAGGAACGACATGAACATGCTGCGTAGGTAGCTGTTTATCAGTAAATATCTCCACTGAGATTAAGAAAAGCAGTAGCTTAATAAATTAAGTACTTCCTGGTATGGTTACTGTACGGGTAACTCCCCAAAAGAATCTGGATTGTGGTGAGCGGAGAGAGATAAAAGCTCATTTAGGAACGACATGAACATGCTGCGTAGGTAGCTGTTTATCAGTAAATATCTCCACTGAGATTAAGAAAAGCAGTAGCTTAATAAATTAAGTACTTCTTGGTATGGTTACTGTACTGATAACTCCCAAAAAGAATCTGGATTGTGGTGAGGGAACAGAGAAAAAAGCTCATTTAGGACCTGCACTTACGAAGGGGGTATGCAGCTGTATATCAGGGAGTAAACCTTCTGAGAATAAAAACAGCTGGAGATTGCTACGTTAATTACACAGGTGAAAGGATAATGTACTGGGAACTGCACAGAAGAATCTGATTTGTCGTGAGGGGAGAGAGATAAAAGCTCATTTATGAAAGACATGAACATGCTGCGTAGGTAGCTGTTTATCAGTAAATATCTCCACTGAGATTAAGAAAAGCAGTAGCTTAATTAATTAAGTACTTCCTGGTATGGTTACTGCACTGGTAACTCCCCAAAAGAATTTTGACTGTGGTGAGGGAACAGAGAAAAAAGCTCATTTAGGACCTGCACTTACGAAGGGGGTAGGCAGCTGTATATCAGGGAGTAAACCTTCTGAGAATAAAACAGCTGGAGCTTGTTAAGGTAATTAAACAGGGGAAAGGATAATGTACTGGGAACTCCTTAGAAGAATCTGATTTGTGGTGAGGGGAGAGAGATAAAAGCTCATTTAAGAACGACATGAACATGCTGCGTAGGTAGCTGTTTATCAGTAAATATCTCCAGTGAGATTAAGAAAAGCAGTAGCTTAATAAATTAAGTACTTCCTGGTATGGTTACTCTACTGGTAACTCCCCAAAAGAATCTGGATTGTGGTGAGGGAACAGAGAAAAAAGCTCATTTATGACCTGCAATTACGAAGGGGTTAGGCAGCTGTATATCAGGGAGTATCGCTTCTGAGAAAAAAAACAGCTGGAGCTTGTTAAGGTAATTACACAGGGGAAACGATAATGTACTGGGAACTGCACAGAAGAATTTGATTTGTCGTGAGGGGAGAGAGATAAAAGCTCATTTATGAACGACATGAACATGCTGCGTAGGTAGCTGTTTATCAGTAAATATCTCCACTGAGATTAAGAAAAGCAGTAGCTTAATAAATTAAGTACTTCCTGGTATGGTTACTGTACTGGTAACTCCCCAAAAGAGAATCTGGATTGTGGTGAGGGAACAGAGAAAAAAGCTCATTTACGACCTGCACTTACGGAGGGGGTAGGCAGCTGTATATCAGGGAGTAAACCTTCTGAGAATAAAAACAGCTGGAGCTTGTTAAGGTAATTACACAGGGGAAAGGATAATGTACTGGGAACTCCTCAGAAGAATCTGATTTGTGGTGAGGGGAGAGAGATAAAAGCTCATTTAGGAACGACATGAACATGCTGCGTAGGTAGCTGTTTATCAGTAAATATCTCCACTGAGATTAAGAAAAGCAGTAGCTTAATAAATTAAGTACTTCCTGGTATGGTTACTGTACTGGTAACTCCCAAAAAGAATCTGGATTGTGGTGAGGGAACAGAGAAAAAAGCTCATTTAGGACCTGCACTTACGAAGGGGGTATGCAGCTGTATATCAGGGAGTAAACCTTCTGAGAATAAAAACAGCTGGAGATTGCTAAGTTAATTACACAGGGGAAAGGATAATGTACTGGGAACTGCACAGAAGAATCTGATTTGTCGTGAGGGGAGAGAGATAAAAGCTCATTTATGAAAGACATGAACATGCTGCGTAGGTAGCTGTTTATCAGTAAATATCTCCACTGAGATTAAGAAAAGCAATAGCTTAATTAATTAAGTACTTCCTGGTATGGTTACTGCACTGGTAACTCCCCAAAAGAATTTTGACTGTGGTGAGGGAACAGAGAAAAAAGCTCATTTAGGACGTGCACTTACGAAGGGGGTAGGCAGCTGTATATCAGGGAGTAAACCTTCTGAGAATAAAACAGCTGGAGCTTGTTAAGGTAATTACACAGGGGAAAGGATAATGTACTGGGAACTCCTTAGAAGAATCTGATTTGTGGTGAGGGGAGAGAGATAAAAGCTCATTTAGGAACGACATGAACATGCTGCGTAGGTAGCTGTTTATCAGTAAATATCTCCACTGAGATTAAGAAAAGCAGTAGCTTAATAAATTAAGTACTTCCTGGTATGGTTACTGTACTGGTAACTCCCCAAAAGAATCTGATTTGTTTCGAGGGAACAGAGAAAAAAGCTCATTTAGGACCTACACTTACGGAGGGGGTAGGCAGCTGTATATCAGGGAGTAAACCTTCTGAGAATAAAAACAGCTGGAGCTTGTTAAGGTAATTACACAGGGGAAAGGATAATGTACTGGGAACTCCTCAGAAGAATCTGATTTGTGGTGAGGGGAGAGAGATAAAAGCTCATTTAGGAACGACATGAACGTGCTGCCTACGTAGCTGTTTATCAGTAAATATCTCCACTGAGATTAATAAAAACAGTAGCTTAATAAATTAAGCACTTCCTGGTAGGGTTTCTGTACAGGTAACTCCCCAAAAGAATCTGGATTGTTTTGAGGGAACAGAGAAAAAAGCTCATTTAGGACCTGCACATACGAAGGGGGTAGGCAGCTGTATATCAGGGAGTAAACCTTCTGAGAATAAAAACAGCTGGAGCTTGTTAAGGTAATTACACAGGGGAAAGGATAATGTACTGGGAACTCCTCAGAAGAATCTGATTTCTTGTGAGGGGAGAGAGATAAAAGCTCATTTAGGAACGACATGAACATGCGGCTTAGGTAGCTGTTTATCAGTAAATATCTCCACTGAGATTAAGAAAAGCAGTATCTTAATAAATTAAGTACTTCCTGGTATGGTTACTGTACTGGTAACTCCCCAAAAGAATCTGGATTGTGGTGAGGGAACAGAGTAAAAAGCTCATTTAGGACCTGCACTTACGAAGGGGGTAGGCAACTGTATATCAGGGAGTAAACCTTCTGAGAATAAAAAAGGTGGAGCTTGTTAAGGTAATTACACAGGGGAAAGGATAATGTACTGGGAACTCCTCAGAAGAATCTGATTTGTGGTGAGGGGAGAGAGATAAAAGCTCATTTAGGAACGACATGAACATGCTGCGTAGGTAGCTGTTTATCAGTAAATATCTCCACTGAGATTAAGAAAAGCAGTAGCTTAATAAATTAAGTACTTCCTGGTATGGATACTGTACTGGTAACTCCCCAAAAGAATCTGGATTGTGGTGAGGGAACAGAGAAAAAAGCTCATTTAGGACCTGCACTTACGAAGGGGGTAGGCAGCTGTATATCAGGGAGTAAACCTTCTGAGAATAAAAACAGCTGGAGCTTGTTAAGGTAATTACACAGGGGAAAGGATAATGTAGTGGGAACTCCTCAGAAGAATCTGATTTGTGGTGAGGGGAGAGAGATAAAACCTCATTTAGGAACGACATGAACATGCTGCGTAGGTAGCTGTTTATCAGTAAATATCTCCACTGAGATTAAGAAAAGCAGTAGCTTAATAAATTAAGTACTTCCTGGTATGGTTACTGTACTGGTAACTCCCCAAAAGAATCTGGATTGTGGTGAGCGGAGAGAGATAAAAGCTCATTTAGGAACGACATGAACATGCTGCGTAGGTAGCTGTTTATCAGTAAATATCTCCATTGAGATTAAGAAAAGCAGTAGCTTAATAAATTAAGTACTTCCTGGTATGGTTACTGTACTGGTAACTCCCCAAAAGAATCTGGATTGTGGTGAGGGAACAGAGAAAAAAGCTCATTTAGAACCTGCACTTACGAAGGGGGTATGCAGCTGTATATCAGGGAGTAAACCTTCTGAGAATAAAAACAGCTGGAGATTGCTAAGTTAATTACACAGGGGAAAGGATAATGAACTGGGAACTGCACAGAAGAATCTGATTTGTCGTGAGGGGAGAGAGATAAAAGCTCATTTATGAAAGACATGAACATGCTGCGTAGGTAGCTGTTTATCAGTAAATATCTCCACTGAGATTAAGAAAAGCAGTAGCTTAATTAATTAAGTACTTCCTGGTATGGTTACTGTACTGGTAACTCCCCAAAAGAATTTTGACTGTGGTGAGGGAACAGAGAAAAAAGCTCATTTAGGACGTGCACTTACGAAGGGGGTAGGCAGCTGTATATCAGGGAGTAAACCTTCTGAGAATAAAACAGCTGGAGCTTGTTAAGGTAATTACACAGGGGAAAGGATAATGTACTGGGAACTCCTTAGAAGAATCTGATTTGTGGTGAGGGGAGAGAGATAAAAGCTCATTTAGGAACGACATGAACATGCTGCGTAGGTAGCTGTTTATCAGTAAATATCTCCACTGAGATTAAGAAAAGCAGTAGCTTAATAAATTAAGTACTTCCTGGTATGGTTACTGTACTGGTAACTCCCCAAAAGAATCTGGATTGTGGTGAGGGAACAGAGAAAAAAGCTCATTTAAGACCTGCACTTACGAAGGGGTAGGCAGCTGTATATCAGGGAGTAAACCTTCTGAGAATAAAAACAGCTGGAGATTGCTAAGTTAATTACACAGGTGAAAGGATAATGTACTGGGAACTGCACAGAAGAATCTGATTTGTCGTGAGGGGAGAGAGATAAAAGCTCATTTATGAAAGACATGAACATGCTGCGTAGGTAGCTGTTTATCAGTAAATATCTCCACTGAGATTAAGAAAAGCAGTAGCTTAATTAATTAAGTACTTCCTGGTATGGTTACTGCACTGGTAACTCCCCAAAAGAATTTTGACTCTGGTGAGGGAACAGAGAAAAAAGCTCATTTAGGACGTGCACTTACGAAGGGGGTAGGCAGCTGTATATCAGGGAGTAAACCTTCTGAGAATAAAACAGCTGGAGCTTGTTAAGGTAATTACACAGGGGAAAGGATAATGTACTGGGAACTCCTTAGAAGAATCTGATTTGTGGTGAGGGGAGAGAGATAAAAGCTCATTTAGGAACGACATGAACATGCTGCGTAGGTAGCTGTTTATCAGTAAATATCTCCAGTGAGATTAAGAAAAGCAGTAGCTTAATAAATTAAGTACTTCCTGGTATGGTTACTCTACTGGTAACTCCCCAAAAGAATCTGGATTGTGGTGAGGGAACAGAGAAAAAAGCTCATTTATGACCTGCAATTACGAAGGGGTTAGGCAGCTGTATATCAGGGAGTATCGCTTCTGAGAATAAAAACAGCTGGAGCTTGTTAAGGTAATTACACAGGGGAAACGATAATGTACTGGGAACTGCACAGAAGAATTTGATTTGTCGTGAGGGGAGAGAGATAAAAGCTCATTTATGAACGACATGAACATGCTGCGTAGGTAGCTGTTTATCAGTAAATATCTCCACTGAGATTAAGAAAAGCAGTAGCTTAATAAATTAAGTACTTCCTGGTATGGTTACTGTACTGGTAACTCCCCAAAAGAGAATCTGGATTGTGGTGAGGGAACAGAGAAAAAAGCTCATTTACGACCTGCACTTACGGAGGGGGTAGGCAGCTGTATATCAGGGAGTAAACCTTCTGAGAATAAAAACAGCTGGAGCTTGTTAAGGTAATTACACAGGGGAAAGGATAATGTACTGGGAACTCCTCAGAAGAATCTGATTTGTGGTGAGGGGAGAGAGATAAAAGCTCATTTAGGAACGACATGAACATGCTGCGTAGGTAGCTGTTTATCAGTAAATATCTCCACTGAGATTAAGAAAAGCAGTAGCTTAATAAATTAAGTACTTCCTGGTATGGTTACTGTACTGGTAACTCCCCAAAAGAATCTGGATTGTTTTGAGGGAACAGAGAATAAAGCTCATTTAGGACCTACACTTACAGAGGGGGTATGCAGCTGTATATCAGGGAGTAAACCTTCTGAGAATAAAAACAGCTGGAGATTGCTAAGTTAATTACACAGGGGAAAGGATAATGTACTGGGAACTGCACAGAAGAATCTGATTTGTCGTGAGGGGAGAGAGATAAAAGCTCATTTATGAACGACATGAACATGCTGCGTAGGTAGCTGTTTATCAGTAAATATCTCCACTGAGATTAAGAAAAGCAGTAGCTTAATAAATTAAGTACTTCCTGGTATGGTTACTGTACTGGTAACTGCCCAAAAGAGAATCTGGATTGTGGTGAGGGAACAGAGAAAAAAGCTCATTTACGACCTGCACTTACGGAGGGGGTAGGCAGCTGTATATCAGGGAGTAAACCTTCTGAGAATAAAAACAGCTGGAGCTTGTTAAGGTAATTACACAGGGGAAAGGATAATGTACTGGGAACTCCTCAGAAGAATCTGATTTGTGGTGAGGGGAGAGAGATAAAAGCTCATTTAGGAACGACATGAACATGCTGCATAGGTAGCTGTTTATCATTAAATATCTCCACTGAGATTAAGAAAAGTAGTAGCTTAATAAATTAAGTACTTCCTGGTATGGTTACTGTACTGGTAACTCCCCAAAAGAATCTGGATTGTTTTGAGGGAACAGAGAAAAAAGCTCATTTAGGACCTACACTTACGGAGGGGGTAGGCAGCTGTATATCAGGGAGTAAACCTTCTGAGAATAAAAACAGCTGGAGCTTGTTAAGGTAATTACACAGGGGAAAGGATAATGTACTGGGAACTCCTCAGAAGAATCTGATTTGTGGTGAGGGGAGAGAGATAAAAGCTCATTTAGGAACGACATGAACGTGCTGCCTACGTAGCTGTTTATCAGTAAATATCTCCACTGAGATTAATAAAAACAGTAGCTTAATAAATTAAGCACTTCCTGGTAGGGTTTCTGTACAGGTAACTCCCCAAAAGAATCTGGATTGTTTTGAGGGAACAGAGAAAAAAGCTCATTTAGGACCTGCACATACGAAGGGGGTAGGCAGCTGTATATCAGGGAGTAAACCTTCTGAGAATAAAAACAGCTGGAGCTTGTTAAGGTAATTACACAGGGGAAAGGATAATGTACTGGGAACTCCTCAGAAGAATCTGATTTCTTGTGAGGGGAGAGAGATAAAAGCTCATTTAGGAACGACATGAACATGCGGCTTAGGTAGCTGTTTATCAGTAAATATCTCCACTGAGATTAAGAAAAGCAGTATCTTAATAAATTAAGTACTTCCTGGTATGGTTACTGTACTGGTAACTCCCCAAAAGAATCTGGATTGTGGTGAGGGAACAGAGTAAAAAGCTCATTTAGGACCTGCACTTACGAAGGGGGTAGGCAACTGTATATCAGGGAGTAAACCTTCTGAGAATAAAAAAGGTGGAGCTTGTTAAGGTAATTACACAGGGGAAAGGATAATGTACTGGGAACTCCTCAGAAGAATCTGATTTGTGGTGAGGGGAGAGAGATAAAAGCTCATTTAGGAACGACATGAACATGCTGCGTAGGTAGCTGTTTATCAGTAAATATCTCCACTGAGATTAAGAAAAGCAGTAGCTTAATAAATTAAGTACTTCCTGGTATGGATACTGTACTGGTAACTCCCCAAAAGAATCTGGATTGTGGTGAGGGAACAGAGAAAAAAGCTCATTTAGGACCTGCACTTACGAAGGGGGTAGGCAGCTGTATATCAGGGAGTAAACCTTCTGAGAATAAAAACAGCTGGAGCTTGTTAAGGTAATTACACAGGGGAAAGGATAATGTAGTGGGAACTCCTCAGAAGAATCTGATTTGTGGTGAGGGGAGAGAGATAAAACCTCATTTAGGAACGACATGAACATGCTGCGTAGGTAGCTGTTTATCAGTAAATATCTCCACTGAGATTAAGAAAAGCAGTAGCTTAATAAATTAAGTACTTCCTGGTATGGTTACTGTACTGGTAACTCCCCAAAAGAATCTGGATTGTGGTGAGCGGAGAGAGATAAAAGCTCATTTAGGAACGACATGAACATGCTGCGTAGGTAGCTGTTTATCAGTAAATATCTCCATTGAGATTAAGAAAAGCAGTAGCTTAATAAATTAAGTACTTCCTGGTATGGTTACTGTACTGGTAACTCCCCAAAAGAATCTGGATTGTGGTGAGGGAACAGAGAAAAAAGCTCATTTAGAACCTGCACTTACGAAGGGGGTATGCAGCTGTATATCAGGGAGTAAACCTTCTGAGAATAAAAACAGCTGGAGATTGCTAAGTTAATTACACAGGGGAAAGGATAATGAACTGGGAACTGCACAGAAGAATCTGATTTGTCGTGAGGGGAGAGAGATAAAAGCTCATTTATGAAAGACATGAACATGCTGCGTAGGTAGCTGTTTATCAGTAAATATCTCCACTGAGATTAAGAAAAGCAGTAGCTTAATTAATTAAGTACTTCCTGGTATGGTTACTGTACTGGTAACTCCCCAAAAGAATTTTGACTGTGGTGAGGGAACAGAGAAAAAAGCTCATTTAGGACGTGCACTTACGAAGGGGGTAGGCAGCTGTATATCAGGGAGTAAACCTTCTGAGAATAAAACAGCTGGAGCTTGTTAAGGTAATTACACAGGGGAAAGGATAATGTACTGGGAACTCCTTAGAAGAATCTGATTTGTGGTGAGGGGAGAGAGATAAAAGCTCATTTAGGAACGACATGAACATGCTGCGTAGGTAGCTGTTTATCAGTAAATATCTCCACTGAGATTAAGAAAAGCAGTAGCTTAATAAATTAAGTACTTCCTGGTATGGTTACTGTACTGGTAACTCCCCAAAAGAATCTGGATTGTGGTGAGGGAACAGAGAAAAAAGCTCATTTAAGACCTGCACTTACGAAGGGGTAGGCAGCTGTATATCAGGGAGTAAACCTTCTGAGAATAAAAACAGCTGGAGATTGCTAAGTTAATTACACAGGTGAAAGGATAATGTACTGGGAACTGCACAGAAGAATCTGATTTGTCGTGAGGGGAGAGAGATAAAAGCTCATTTATGAAAGACATGAACATGCTGCGTAGGTAGCTGTTTATCAGTAAATATCTCCACTGAGATTAAGAAAAGCAGTAGCTTAATTAATTAAGTACTTCCTGGTATGGTTACTGCACTGGTAACTCCCCAAAAGAATTTTGACTCTGGTGAGGGAACAGAGAAAAAAGCTCATTTAGGACGTGCACTTACGAAGGGGGTAGGCAGCTGTATATCAGGGAGTAAACCTTCTGAGAATAAAACAGCTGGAGCTTGTTAAGGTAATTACACAGGGGAAAGGATAATGTACTGGGAACTCCTTAGAAGAATCTGATTTGTGGTGAGGGGAGAGAGATAAAAGCTCATTTAGGAACGACATGAACATGCTGCGTAGGTAGCTGTTTATCAGTAAATATCTCCAGTGAGATTAAGAAAAGCAGTAGCTTAATAAATTAAGTACTTCCTGGTATGGTTACTCTACTGGTAACTCCCCAAAAGAATCTGGATTGTGGTGAGGGAACAGAGAAAAAAGCTCATTTATGACCTGCAATTACGAAGGGGTTAGGCAGCTGTATATCAGGGAGTATCGCTTCTGAGAATAAAAACAGCTGGAGCTTGTTAAGGTAATTACACAGGGGAAACGATAATGTACTGGGAACTGCACAGAAGAATTTGATTTGTCGTGAGGGGAGAGAGATAAAAGCTCATTTATGAACGACATGAACATGCTGCGTAGGTAGCTGTTTATCAGTAAATATCTCCACTGAGATTAAGAAAAGCAGTAGCTTAATAAATTAAGTACTTCCTGGTATGGTTACTGTACTGGTAACTCCCCAAAAGAGAATCTGGATTGTGGTGAGGGAACAGAGAAAAAAGCTCATTTACGACCTGCACTTACGGAGGGGGTAGGCAGCTGTATATCAGGGAGTAAACCTTCTGAGAATAAAAACAGCTGGAGCTTGTTAAGGTAATTACACAGGGGAAAGGATAATGTACTGGGAACTCCTCAGAAGAATCTGATTTGTGGTGAGGGGAGAGAGATAAAAGCTCATTTAGGAACGACATGAACATGCTGCGTAGGTAGCTGTTTATCAGTAAATATCTCCACTGAGATTAAGAAAAGCAGTAGCTTAATAAATTAAGTACTTCCTGGTATGGTTACTGTACTGGTAACTCCCCAAAAGAATCTGGATTGTTTTGAGGGAACAGAGAATAAAGCTCATTTAGGACCTACACTTACAGAGGGGGTATGCAGCTGTATATCAGGGAGTAAACCTTCTGAGAATAAAAACAGCTGGAGATTGCTAAGTTAATTACACAGGGGAAAGGATAATGTACTGGGAACTGCACAGAAGAATCTGATTTGTCGTGAGGGGAGAGAGATAAAAGCTCATTTATGAACGACATGAACATGCTGCGTAGGTAGCTGTTTATCAGTAAATATCTCCACTGAGATTAAGAAAAGCAGTAGCTTAATAAATTAAGTACTTCCTGGTATGGTTACTGTACTGGTAACTGCCCAAAAGAGAATCTGGATTGTGGTGAGGGAACAGAGAAAAAAGCTCATTTACGACCTGCACTTACGGAGGGGGTAGGCAGCTGTATATCAGGGAGTAAACCTTCTGAGAATAAAAACAGCTGGAGCTTGTTAAGGTAATTACACAGGGGAAAGGATAATGTACTGGGAACTCCTCAGAAGAATCTGATTTGTGGTGAGGGGAGAGAGATAAAAGCTCATTTAGGAACGACATGAACATGCTGCATAGGTAGCTGTTTATCATTAAATATCTCCACTGAGATTAAGAAAAGTAGTAGCTTAATAAATTAAGTACTTCCTGGTATGGTTACTGTACTGGTAACTCCCCAAAAGAATCTGGATTGTTTTGAGGGAACAGAGAAAAAAGCTCATTTAGGACCTACACTTACGGAGGGGGTAGGCAGCTGTATATCAGGGAGTAAACCTTCTGAGAATAAAAACAGCTGGAGCTTGTTAAGGTAATTACACAGGGGAAAGGATAATGTACTGGGAACTCCTCAGAAGAATCTGATTTGTGGTGAGGGGAGAGAGATAAAAGCTCATTTAGGAACGACATGAACGTGCTGCCTACGTAGCTGGTTATCAGTAAATATCTCCACTGAGATTAAAAAAAACAGTAGCTTAATAAATTAAGTACTTCCTGGTAGGGTTACTGTACAGGTAACTCCCCAAAAGAATCTGGATTGTTTTGAGTTAACAGAGAAAAAAGCTCATTTAGGACCTGCACTTACGAAGGGTGTAGGCAGCTGTATATCAGGGAGTAAACCTTCTGAGAATAAAAACAGCTGGAGCTTGTTAAGGTAATTACACAGGGGAAAGGATAATGTACTGGGAACTCCTCAGAAGAATCTGATTTCTTGTGAGGGGAGAGAGATAAAAGCTCATTTAGGAACGACATGAACATGCGGCTTAGGTAGCTGTTTATCAGTAAATATCTCCACTGAGATTAAGAAAAGCAGTATCTTAATAAATTAAGTACTTCCTGGTATGGTTACTGTACTGGTAACTCCCCAAAAGAATCTGGATTGTGGTGAGGGAACAGAGTAAAAAGCTCATTTAGGACCTGCACTTACGAAGGGGGTAGGCAACAGTATATCAGGGAGTAAACCTTCTGAGAATAAAAAAGGTGGAGCTTGTTAAGGTAATTACACAGGGGAAAGGATAATGTACTGGGAACTCCTCAGAAGAATCTGATTTGTGGTGAGGGGAGAGAGATAAAAGCTGATTTAGGAACGACATGAACATGCTGCGTAGGTAGCTGTTTATCAGTAAATATCTCCACTGAGATTAAGAAAAGCAGTAGCTTAATAAATTAAGTACTTCCTGGTATGGTTACTGTACTGGTAACTCCCCAAAAGAATCTGGATTGTGGTGAGGGAACAGAGAAAAAAGCTCATTTAGGACCAGCACTTACGAAGGGGGTAGGCAGCTGTATATCAGGGAGTAAACCTTCTGAGAATAAAAACAGCTGGAGCTTGTTAAGGTAATTACACAGGGGAAAGGATAATGTAGTGGGAACTCCTCAGAAGAATCTGATTTGTGGTGAGGGGAGAGAGATAAAACCTCATTTAGGAACGACATGAACATGCTGCGTAGGTAGCTGTTTATCAGTAAATATCTCCACTGAGATTAAGAAAAGCAGTAGCTTAATAAATTAAGTACTTCCTGGTATGGTTACTGTACTGGTAACTCCCCAAAAGAATCTGGATTGTGGTGAGCGGAGAGAGATAAAAGCTCATTTAGGAACGACATGAACATGCTGCGTAGGTAGCTGTTTATCAGTAAATATCTCCACTGAGATTAAGAAAAGCAGTAGCTTAATAAATTAAGTACTTCCTGGTATGGTTACTGTACTGGTAACTCCCAAAAAGAATCTGGATTGTGGTGAGGGAACAGAGAAAAAAGCTCATTTAGGACCTGCACTTACGAAGGGGGTATGCAGCTGTATATCAGGGAGTAAACCTTCTGAGAATAAAAACAGCTGGAGATTGCTAAGTTAATTACACAGGGGAAAGGATAATGTACTGGGAACTGCACAGAAGAATCTGATTTGTCGTGAGGGGAGAGAGATAAAAGCTCATTTATGAAATACATGAACATGCTGCGTAGGTAACTGTTTATCAGTAAATATCTCCACTGAGATTAAGAAAAGCAGTAGCTTAATTAATTAAGTACTTCCTGGTATGGTTACTGTACTGGTAACTCCCCAAAAGAATTTTGACTGTGGTGAGGGAACAGAGAAAAAAGCTCATTTAGGACGTGCACTTACGAAGGGGGTAGGCAGCTGTATATCAGGGAGTAAACCTTCTGAGAATAAAACAGCTGGAGCTTGTTAAGGTAATTACACAGGGGAAAGGATAATGTACTGGGAACTCCTTAGAAGAATCTGATTTGTGGTGAGGGGAGAGAGATAAAAGCTCATTTAGGAACGACATGAACATGCTGCGTAGGTAGCTGTTTATCAGTAAATATCTCCACTGAGATTAAGAAAAGCAGTAGCTTAATAAATTAAGTACTTCCTGGTATGGTTACTGTACTGGTAACTCCCCAAAAGAGAATCTGGATTGTGGTGAGGGAACAGAGAAAAAAGCTCATTTACGACCTGCACTTACGGAGGGGGTAGGCAGCTGTATATCAGGGAGTAAACCTTCTGAGAATAAAAACAGCTGGAGCTTGTTAAGGTAATTACACAGGGGAAAGGATAATGTACTGGGAACTCCTCAGAAGAATCTGATTTGTGGTGAGGGGAGAGAGATAAAAGCTCATTTAGAAAAGACATGAACATGCTGCGTAGGTAGCTGTTTATCATTAAATATCTCCACTGAGATTAAGAAAAGCAGTAGCTTAATAAATTAAGTACTTCCTGGTATGGTTACTGTACTGGTAACTCCCCAAAAGAATCTGGATTGTTTTGAGGGAACAGAGAAAAAAGCTCATTTAGGACCTACACTTACGGAGGGGGTATGCAGCTGTATATCAGGGAGTAAACCTTCTGAGAATAAAAACAGCTGGAGATTGCTAAGTTAATTACACAGGGGAAAGGATAATGTACTGGGAACTGCACAGAAGAATCTGATTTGTGGTGAGGGGAGAGAGATAAAAGCTCATTTAGAAACGACATGAACGTGCTGCCTACGTAGCTGTTTATCAGTAAATATCTCCACTGAGATTAAGAAAAGCAGTAGCTTAATTAATTAAGTACTTCCTGGTATGGTTACTGTACTGGTAACTCCCCAAAAGAATTTTGACTGTGGTGAGGGAACAGAGAAAAAAGCTCATTTAGGACGTGCACTTACGAAGGGGGTAGGCAGCTGTATATCAGGGAGTAAACCTTCTGAGAATAAAACAGCTGGAGCTTGTTAAGGTAATTAAACAGGGGAAAGGATAATGTACTGGGAACTCCTTAGAAGAATCTGATTTGTGGTGAGGGGAGAGAGATAAAAGCTCATTTAGGAACGACAGGAACATGCTGCGTAGGTAGCTGTTTATCAGTAAATATCTCCACTGAGATTAAGAAAAGCAGTAGCTTAATAAATTAAGTACTTCCTGGTATGGTTACTCTACTGGTAACTCCCCAAAAGAATCTGGATTGTGGTGAGGGAACAGAGAAAAAAGCTCATTTATGACCTGCAATTACGAAGGGGTTAGGCAGCTGTATATCAGGGAGTATCGCTTCTGAGAATAAAAACAGCTGGAGCTTGTTAAGGTAATTACACAGGGGAAACGATAATGTACTGGGAACTGCACAGAAGAATCTGATTTGTCGTGAGGGGAGAGAGATAAAAGCTCATTTATGAACGACATGAACATGCTGCGTAGGTAGCTGTTTATCAGTAAATATCTCCACTGAGATTAAGAAAAGCAGTAGCTTAATAAATTAAGTTCTTCCTGGTATGGTTACTGTACTGGTAACTCCCCAAAAGAGAATCTGGATTGTGGTGAGGGAACAGAGAAAAAAGCTCATTTACGACCTGCACTTACGGACGGGGTAGGCAGCTGTATATCAGGGAGTAAACCTTCTGAGAATAAAAACAGCTGGAGCTTGTTAAGGTAATTACACAGGGGAAAGGATAATGTACTGGGAACTCCTCAGAAGAATCTGATTTGTGGTGAGGGGAGAGAGATAAAAGCTCATTTAGGAACGACATGAACATGCTGCGTAGGTAGCTGTTTATCATTAAATATCTCCACTGAGATTAAGAAAAGCAGTAGCTTAATAATTTAAGTACTTCCTGGTATGGTTACTGTACTGGTAACTCCCCAAAAGAATCTGGATTGTTTTGAGGGGACAGAGAAAAAAGCTCATTTAGGACCTACACTTACGGAGGGGGTAGGCAGCTGTATATCAGGGAGTAAACCTTCTGAGAATAAAAACAGCTGGAGCTTGTTAAGGTAATTACACAGGGGAAAGGATAATGTACTGGGAACTCCTCAGAAGAATCTGATTTGTGGTGAGGGGAGAGAGATAAAAGCTCATTTAGAAACGACATGAACGTGCTGCCTACGTAGCTGTTTATCAGTAAATATCTCCACTGAGATTAAAAAAAACAGTAGCTTAATAAATTAAGTACTTCCTGGTAGGGTTACTGTACAGGTAACTCCCCAAAAGAATCTGGATTGTGGTGAGGGAACAGAGAAAAAAGCTCATTTAGGACCTGCACTTACGAAGGGTGTAGGCAGCTGTATATCAGGGAGTAAACCTTCTGAGAATAAAAACAGCTGGAGCTTGTTAAGGTAATTACACAGGGGAAAGGATAATGTACTGGGAACTCCTCAGAAGAATCTGATTTCTTGTGAGGGGAGAGAGATAAAAGCTCATTTAGGAACGACATGAACATGCGGCTTAGGTAGCTGTTTATCAGTAAATATCTCCACTGAGATTAAGAAAAGCAGTATCTTAATAAATTAAGTACTTCCTGGTATGGTTACTGTACTGGTAACTCCCCAAAAGAATCTGGATTGTGGTGAGGGAACAGAGTAAAAAGCTCATTTAGGACCTGCACTTACGAAGGGGGTAGGCAACAGTATATCAGGGAGTAAACCTTCTGAGAATAAAAAAGGTGGAGCTTGTTAAGGTAATTACACAGGGGAAAGGATAATGTACTGGGAACTCCTCAGAAGAATCTGATTTGTGGTGAGGGGAGAGAGATAAAAGCTCATTTAGGAACGACATGAACATGCTGCGTAGGTAGCTGTTTATCAGTAAATATCTCCACTGAGATTAAGAAAAGCAGTAGCTTAATAAATTAAGTACTTCCTGGTATGGTTACTGTACTGGTAACTCCCCAAAAGAATCTGGATTGTGGTGAGGGAACAGAGAAAAAAGCTCATTTAGGACCTGCACTTACGAAGGGGGTAGGCAGCTGTATATCAGGGAGTAAAACTTCTGAGAATAAAAACAGCTGGAGCTTGTTAAGGTAATTACACAGGGGAAAGGATAATGTAGTGGGAACTCCTCAGAAGAATCTGATTTGTGGTGAGGGGAGAGAGATAAAACCTCATTTAGGAACGACATGAACATGCTGCGTAGGTAGCTGTTTATCAGTAAATATCTCCACTGAGATTAAGAAAAGCAGTAGCTTAATAAATTAAGTACTTCCTGGTATGGTTACTGTACTGGTAACTCCCCAAAAGAATCTTGATTGTGGTGAGCGGAGAGAGATAGAAGCTCATTTAGGAACGACATGAACATGCTGCGTAGGTAGCTGTTTATCAGTAAATATCTCCACTAAGATTAAGAAAAGCAGTAGCTTAATAAATTAAGTACTTCCTGGTATGGTTACTGTACTGGTAACTCCCAAAAAGAATCTGGATTGTGGTGAGGGAACAGAGAAAAAAGCTCATTTAGGACCTGCACTTACGAAGGGGGTATGCAGCTGTATATCAGGGAGTAAACCTTCTGAGAATAAAAACAGCTGGAGATTGCTAAGTTAATTACACAGGGGAAAGGATAATGTACTGGGAACTGCACAGAAGAATCTGATTTGTCGTGAGGGGAGAGAGATAAAAGCTCATTTATGAAAGACATGAACATGCTGCGTAGGTAGCTGTTTATCAGTAAATATCTCCACGGAGATTAAGAAAAGCAGTAGCTTAATTAATTAAGTACTTCCTGGTATGGTTACTGTACTGGTAACTCCCCAAAATAATTTTGACTGTGGTGATTGAACAGAGAAAAAAGCTCTTTTAGGACGTGCACTTACGAAGGGGGTAGGCAGCTGTATATCAGGGAGTAAACCTTTTGAGAATAAAACAGCTGGAGCTTGTTAAGGTAATTACACAGGGGAAAGGATAATGTACTGGGAACTCCTTAGAAGAATCTGATTTGTGGTGAGGGGAGAGAGATAAAAGCTCATTTAGGAACGACATGAACATGCTGCGTAGGTAGCTGTTTATCAGTAAATATCTCCACTGAGATTAAGAAAAGCAGTAGCTTAATAAATTAAGTACTTCCTGGTATGGTTACTGTACTGGTAACTCCCCAAAAGAGAATCTGGATTGTGGTGAGGGAACAGAGAAAAAAGCTCATTTAGGACCTGCACTTACGAAGGGGGTAGGCAGCTGTATATCAGGGAGTAAACCTTCTGAGAATAAAAATAGCTGGAGCTTGTTAAGGTAATTACACAGGGGAAAGGATAATGTAGTGGGAACTCCTCAGAACAATCTTATTTGTGGTGAGGGGAGAGAGATAAAACCTCATTTAGGAACGACATGAACATGCTGCGTAGGTAGCTGTTTATCAGTAAATATCTCCACTGAGATTAAGAAAAGCAGTAGCTTAATAAATTAAGTACTTCCTGGTATGGTTACTGTACTGGTAACTCCCAAACTAATCTGGATTGTGGTGAGGGAACAGAGAAAAAAGCTCATTTAGAACCTGCACTTACGAAGGGGGTATGCAGCTGTATATCAGGGAGTAAACCTTCTGAGAATAAAAACAGCTGGAGATTGCTAAGTTAATTACACAGGGGAAAGGATAATGTACTGGGAACTGTACAGAAGAATCTGATTTGTCGTGAGGGGAGAGAGATAAAAGCTCATTTATGAAAGACATGAACATGCTGCGTAGGTAGCTGTTTATCAGTAAATATCTCCACTGAGATTAAGAAAAGCAGTAGCTTAATTAATTAAGTACTTCCTGGTATGGTTACTGTACTGGTAACTCCCCAAAAGAATTTTGACTGTGGTGAGGGAACAGAGAAAAAAGCTCATTTAGGACGTGCACTTACGAAGGGGATAGGCAGCTGTATATTAGGGAGTAAACCTTCTGAGAATAAAACAGCTGGAGCTTGTTAAGGTAATTACACAGGGGAAAGGATAATGTACTGGGAACTCCTTAGAAGAATCTGATTTATGGTGAGGGGAGAGAGATAAAAGCTCATTTAGGAACGACATGAACATGCTGCGTAGGTAGCTGTTTATCAGTAAATATCTCCACTGAGATTAATAAAAGCAGTAGCTTAATAAATTAAGTACTTCCTGGTATGGTTACTCTACTGGTAACTCCCCAAAAGAATCTGGATTGTGGTGAGGGAACAGAGAAAAAAGCTCATTTATGACCTGCAATTACGAAGGGGTTAGGCAGCTGTATATCAGGGAGTATCGCTTCTGAGAATAAAAACAGCTGGAGCTTGTTAAGGTAATTACACAGGGGAAACGATAATGTACTGGGAACTGCACAGAAGAATCTGATTTGTCGTGAGGGGAGAGAGATAAAAGCTCATTTATGAACGACATGAACATGCTGTGTAGGTAGCTGTTTATCAGTAAATATCTCCACTGAGATTAAGAAAAGCAGTAGCTTAATAAATTAAGTACTTCCTGGTATGGTTACTGTACTGGTAACTCCCCAAAAGAATCTGGATTGTGGTGAGCGGAGAGAGATAAAAGCTCATTTAGGAACGACATGAACATGCTGCGTAGGTAGCTGTTTATCAGTAAATATCTCCACTGAGATTAAGAAAAGCAGTAGCTTAATAAATTAAGTACTTCCTGGTATGGTTACTGTACTGGTAACTCCCAAAAAGAATTTTGACTGTGGTGAGGGAACAGAGAAAAAAGCTCATTTAGGACGTGCACTTACGAAGGGGGTAGGCAGCTGTATATCAGGGAGTAAACCTTCTGAGAATAAAACAGCTGGAGCTTGTTAAGGTAATTACACAGGGGAAAGGATAATGTACTGGGAACTCCTCAGAAGAATCTGATTTCTTGTGAGGGGAGAGAGATAAAAGCTCATTTAGGAACGACATGAACATGCTGCGTAGGTAGCTGTTTATCAGTAAATATCTCCACTGAGATTAAGAAAAGCAGTAGCTTAATAAATTAAGTACTTCCTGGTATGGTTACTGTACTGGTAACTCCCCAAAAGAATCTGGATTGTGGTGAGGGAACAGAGAAAAAAGCTCATTTAGGACCTGCACTTACGAAGGGGGTAGGCAGCTGTATATCAGGGAGTAAACCTTCTGAGAATAAAAACAGCTGGAGCTTGTTAAGGTAATTACACAGGGAAAAGGATAATGTAGTGGGAACTCCTCAGAAGAATCTGATTTGTGGTGAGGGGAGAGAGATAAAACCTCATTTAGGAACTACATGAACATGCTGCGTAGGTAGCTGTTTATCAGTAAATATCTCCACTGAGATTAAGAAAAGCAGTAGCTTAATAAATTAAGTACTTCCTGGTATGGTTACTGTACTGGTAACTCCCCAAAAGAATCTGGATTGTGGTGAGCGGAGAGAGATAAAAGCTCATTTAGGAACGACATGAACATGCTGCGTAGGTAGCTGTTTATCAGTAAATATCTCCACTGAGATTAAGAAAAGCAGTAGCTTAATAAATTAAGTACTTCCTGGTATGGTTACTGTACTGGTAACTCCCAAAAAGAATCTGGATTGTGGTGAGGGAACAGAGAAAAAAGCTCATTTAGGACCTGCACTTACGAAGGGGGTATGCAGCTGTATATCAGGGAGTAAACCTTCTGAGAATAAAAACAGCTGGAGATTGCTAAGTTAATTACACAGGGGAAAGGATAATGTACTGGGAACTGCACAGAAGAATCTGATTTGTCGTGAGGGGAGAGAGATAAAAGCTCATTTATGAAAGACATGAACATGCTGCGTAGGTAGCTGTTTATCAGTAAATATCTCCACTGAGATTAAGAAAAGCAGTAGCTTAATTAATTAAGTACTTCCTGGTATGGTTACTGTACTGGTAACTCCCCAAAAGAATTTTGACTGTGGTTAGGGAACAGAGAAAAAAGCTCATTTAGGACGTGCACTTACGAAGGGGGTAGGCAGCTGTATATCAGGGAGTAAACCTTCTGAGAATAAAAACAGCTGGAGCTTGTTAAGGTAATTACACAGGGGAAAGGATAATGTACTGGGAACTCCTCAGAAGAATCTGAATTCTTGTGAGGGGAGAGAGATAAAAGCTCATTTAGGAACGACATGAACATGCGGCTTAGGTAGCTGTTTATCAGTAAATATCTCCACTGAGATTAAGAAAAGCAGTATCTTAATAAATTAAGTACTTCCTGGTATGGTTACTGTACTGGTAACTCCCCAAAAGAATCTGGATTGTGGTGAGGGAACAGAGTAAAAAGCTCATTTAGGACCTGCACTTACGAAGGGGGTAGGCAACTGTATATCAGGGAGTAAACCTTCTGAGAATAAAAAAGGTGGAGCTTGTTAAGGTAATTACACAGGGGAAAGGATAATGTACTGGGAACTCCTCAGAAGAATCTGATTTGTGGTGAGGGGAGAGAGATAAAAGCTCATTTAGGAACGACATGAACATGCTGCGTAGGTAGCTGTTTATCAGTAAATATCTCCACTGAGATTAAGAAAAGCAGTAGCTTAATAAATTAAGTACTTCCTGGTATGGTTACTGTACTGGTAACTCCCCAAAAGAATCTGGATTGTGGTGAGGGAACAGAGAAAAAAGCTCATTTAGGACCTGCACTTACGAAGGGGACAGGCAGCTGTATATCAGGGAGTAAACTTTCTGAGAATAAAAACAGCTGGAGCTTGTTAAGGTAATTACACAGGGGAAAGGATAATGTACTGGGAACTCCTCAGAAGAATCTGATTTGTGGTGAGGGGAGAGAGATAAAAGCTCATTTAGGAACGACATGAACATGCTGCGTAGGTAGCTGTTTATCAGTAAATATCTCCACTGAGATTAAGAAAAGCGGTAGCTTAATAAATTAAGTACTTCCTGGTATGGTTACTGTACTGGTAACTCCCCAAAAGAATCTGGATTGTGGTGAGGGAACAGAGAAAAAAGCTCATTTATGACCTGCAATTACGAAGGGGGTAGGCAGCTGTATATCAGGGAGTAAACCTTCTGAGAATAAAAACAGCTGGAGCTTGTTAAGGTAATTACACAGGGGAAAGGATAATGTACTGGGAACTCCTTAGAAGAATCTGATTTGTGGTGAGGGGAGAGAGATAAAAGCTCATTTAAGAACGACATGAACATGCTGCGTAGGTAGCTGTTTATCAGTAAATATCTCCACTGAGATTCAAAAAAGCAGTAGCTTAATAAATTAAGTACTTCCTGGTATGGTTACTGTACTGGTAAATCCCCAAAAGAATCTGGATTGTGGTGAGGGAACAGAGAAAAAGCTCATTTAGGACCTGCACTTACGAAGGGGGTAGGCAGCTGTATATCAGGCAGTAAACCTTCTGAGAATAAAAACAGCTGGAGCTTGTTAAGGTAATTACACAGGGGAAAGGATAATGTACTGGGAACTCCTCAGAAGAATCTGATTTGTGGTGAGGGGAGAGAGATAAAAGCTCATTTAGGAACGACATGAACATGCTGCGTAGGTAGCTGTTTATCAGTAAATATCTCCACTGAGATTAAGAAAAGCAGTAGCTTAATTAATTAAGTACTTCCTGGTATGGTTACTGTACTGGTAACTCCCCAAAAGAATTTTGACTGTGGTGAGGGAACAGAGAAAAAAGCTCATTTAGGACGTGCACTTACGAAGGGGGTAGGCAGCTGTATATTAGGGAGTAAACCTTCTGAGAATAAAACAGCTGGAGCTTGTTAAGGTAATTACACAGGGGAAAGGATAATGTACTGGGAACTCCTTAGAAGAATCTGATTTGTGGTGAGGGGAGAGAGATAAAAGCTCATTTAGGAACGACATGAACATGCTGCGTAGGTAGCTGTTTATCAGTAAATATCTCCACTGAGATTAAGAAAAGCAGTAGCTTAATAAATTAAGTACTTCCTGGTATGGTTACTCTACTGGTAACTCCCCAAAAGAATCTGGATTGTGGTGAGGGAACAGAGAAAAAAGCTCATTTATGACCTGCAATTACGAAGGGGTTAGGCAGCTGTATATCAGGGAGTATCGCTTCTGAGAATAAAAACAGCTGGAGCTTGTTAAGGTAATTACACAGGGGAAACGATAATGTACTGGGAACTGCACAGAAGAATCTGATTTGTCGTGAGGGGAGAGAGATAAAAGCTCATTTATGAACGACATGAACATGCTGTGTAGGTAGGTGTTTATCAGTAAATATCTCCACTGAGATTAAGAAAAGCAGTAGCTTAATAAATTAAGTACTTCCTGGTATGGTTACTGTACTGGTAACTCCCCAAAAGAATCTGGATTGTGGTGAGCGGAGAGAGATAAAAGCTCATTTAGGAACGACATGAACATGCTGCGTAGGTAGCTGTTTATCAGTAAATATCTCCACTGAGATTAAGAAAAGCAGTAGCTTAATAAATTAAGTACTTCCTGGTATGGTTACTGTACTGGTAACTCCCAAAAAGAATTTTGACTGTGGTGAGGGAACAGAGAAAAAAGCTCATTTAGGACGTGCACTTACGAAGGGGGTAGGCAGCTGTATATCAGGGAGTAAACCTTCTGAGAATAAAACAGCTGGAGCTTGTTAAGGTAATTACACAGGGGAAAGGATAATGTACTGGGAACTCCTCAGAAGAATCTGATTTCTTGTGAGGGGAGAGAGATAAAAGCTCATTTAGGAACGACATGAACATGCTGCGTAGGTAGCTGTTTATCAGTAAATATCTCCACTGAGATTAAGAAAAGCAGTAGCTTAATAAATTAAGTACTTCCTGGTATGGTTACTGTACTGGTAACTCCCCAAAAGAATCTGGATTGTGGTGAGGGAACAGAGAAAAAAGCTCATTTAGGACCTGCACTTACGAAGGGGGTAGGCAGCTGTATATCAGGGAGTAAACCTTCTGAGAATAAAAACAGCTGGAGCTTGTTAAGGTAATTACACAGGGAAAAGGATAATGTAGTGGGAACTCCTCAGAAGAATCTGATTTGTGGTGAGGGGAGAGAGATAAAAGCTCATTTAGGAACGACATGAACATGCTGCGTAGGTAGCTGTTTATCAGTAAATATCTCCACTGAGATTAAGAAAAGCAGTAGCTTAATAAATTAAGTACTTCCTGGTATGGTTACTGTACTGGTAACTCCCCAAAAGAATCTGGATTGTGGTGAGGGAACAGAGAAAAAAGCTCATTTAGGACCTGCACTTACGAAGGGGACAGGCAGCTGTATATCAGGGAGTAAACTTTCTGAGAATAAAAACAGCTGGAGCTTGTTAAGGTAATTACACAGGGGAAAGGATAATGTACTGGGAACTCCTCAGAAGAATCTGATTTGTGGTGAGGGGAGAGAGATAAAAGCTCATTTAGGAACGACATGAACATGCTGCGTAGGTAGCTGTTTATCAGTAAATATCTCCACTGAGATTAAGAAAAGCGGTAGCTTAATAAATTAAGTACTTCCTGGTATGGTTACTGTACTGGTAACTCCCCAAAAGAATCTGGATTGTGGTGAGGGAACAGAGAAAAAAGCTCATTTATGACCTGCAATTACGAAGGGGGTAGGCAGCTGTATATCAGGGAGTAAACCTTCTGAGAATAAAAACAGCTGGAGCTTGTTAAGGTAATTACACAGGGGAAAGGATAATGTACTGGGAACTCCTTAGAAGAATCTGATTTGTGGTGAGGGGAGAGAGATAAAAGCTCATTTAAGAACGACATGAACATGCTGCGTAGGTAGCTGTTTATCAGTAAATATCTCCACTGAGATTCAAAAAAGCAGTAGCTTAATAAATTAAGTACTTCCTGGTATGGTTACTGTACTGGTAAATCCCCAAAAGAATCTGGATTGTGGTGAGGGAACAGAGAAAAAGCTCATTTAGGACCTGCACTTACGAAGGGGGTAGGCAGCTGTATATCAGGCAGTAAACCTTCTGAGAATAAAAACAGCTGGAGCTTGTTAAGGTAATTACACAGGGGAAAGGATAATGTACTGGGAACTCCTCAGAAGAATCTGATTTGTGGTGAGGGGAGAGAGATAAAAGCTCATTTAGGAACGACATGAACATGCTGCGTAGGTAGCTGTTTATCAGTAAATATCTCCACTGAGATTAAGAAAAGCAGTAGCTTAATTAATTAAGTACTTCCTGGTATGGTTACTGTACTGGTAACTCCCCAAAAGAATTTTGACTGTGGTGAGGGAACAGAGAAAAAAGCTCATTTAGGACGTGCACTTACGAAGGGGGTAGGCAGCTGTATATTAGGGAGTAAACCTTCTGAGAATAAAACAGCTGGAGCTTGTTAAGGTAATTACACAGGGGAAAGGATAATGTACTGGGAACTCCTTAGAAGAATCTGATTTGTGGTGAGGGGAGAGAGATAAAAGCTCATTTAGGAACGACATGAACATGCTGCGTAGGTAGCTGTTTATCAGTAAATATCTCCACTGAGATTAAGAAAAGCAGTAGCTTAATAAATTAAGTACTTCCTGGTATGGTTACTCTACTGGTAACTCCCCAAAAGAATCTGGATTGTGGTGAGGGAACAGAGAAAAAAGCTCATTTATGACCTGCAATTACGAAGGGGTTAGGCAGCTGTATATCAGGGAGTATCGCTTCTGAGAATAAAAACAGCTGGAGCTTGTTAAGGTAATTACACAGGGGAAACGATAATGTACTGGGAACTGCACAGAAGAATCTGATTTGTCGTGAGGGGAGAGAGATAAAAGCTCATTTATGAACGACATGAACATGCTGTGTAGGTAGGTGTTTATCAGTAAATATCTCCACTGAGATTAAGAAAAGCAGTAGCTTAATAAATTAAGTACTTCCTGGTATGGTTACTGTACTGGTAACTCCCCAAAAGAATCTGGATTGTGGTGAGCGGAGAGAGATAAAAGCTCATTTAGGAACGACATGAACATGCTGCGTAGGTAGCTGTTTATCAGTAAATATCTCCACTGAGATTAAGAAAAGCAGTAGCTTAATAAATTAAGTACTTCCTGGTATGGTTACTGTACTGGTAACTCCCAAAAAGAATTTTGACTGTGGTGAGGGAACAGAGAAAAAAGCTCATTTAGGACGTGCACTTACGAAGGGGGTAGGCAGCTGTATATCAGGGAGTAAACCTTCTGAGAATAAAACAGCTGGAGCTTGTTAAGGTAATTACACAGGGGAAAGGATAATGTACTGGGAACTCCTCAGAAGAATCTGATTTCTTGTGAGGGGAGAGAGATAAAAGCTCATTTAGGAACGACATGAACATGCTGCGTAGGTAGCTGTTTATCAGTAAATATCTCCACTGAGATTAAGAAAAGCAGTAGCTTAATAAATTAAGTACTTCCTGGTATGGTTACTGTACTGGTAACTCCCCAAAAGAATCTGGATTGTGGTGAGGGAACAGAGAAAAAAGCTCATTTAGGACCTGCACTTACGAAGGGGGTAGGCAGCTGTATATCAGGGAGTAAACCTTCTGAGAATAAAAACAGCTGGAGCTTGTTAAGGTAATTACACAGGGAAAAGGATAATGTAGTGGGAACTCCTCAGAAGAATCTGATTTGTGGTGAGGGGAGAGAGATAAAACCTCATTTAGGAACGACATGAACATGCTGCGTAGGTAGCTGTTTATCAGTAAATATCTCCACTGAGATTAAGAAAAGCAGTAGCTTAATAAATTAAGTACTTCCTGGTATGGTTACTGTACTGGTAACTCCCCAAAAGAATCTGGATTGTGGTGAGCGGAGAGAGATAAAAGCTCATTTAGGAACGACATGAACATGCTGCGTAGGTAGCTGTTTATCAGTAAATATCTCCACTGAGATTAAGAAAAGCAGTAGCTTAATAAATTAAGTACTTCCTGGTATGGTTACTGTACTGGTAACTCCCAAAAAGAATCTGGATTGTGGTGAGGGAACAGAGAAAAAAGCTCATTTAGGACCTGCACTTACGAAGGGGGTATGCAGCTGTATATCAGGGAGTAAACCTTCTGAGAATAAAAACAGCTGGAGATTGCTAAGTTAATTACACAGGGGAAAGGATAATGTACTGGGAACTGCACAGAAGAATCTGATTTGTCGTGAGGGGAGAGAGATAAAAGCTCATTTATGAAAGACATGAACATGCTGCGTAGGTAGCTGTTTATCAGTAAATATCTCCACTGAGATTAAGAAAAGCAGTAGCTTAATTAATTAAGTACTTCCTGGTATGGTTACTGTACTGGTAACTCCCCAAAAGAATTTTGACTGTGGTGAGGGAACAGAGAAAAAAGCTCATTTAGGACGTGCACTTACGAAGGGGGTAGGCAGCTGTATATCAGGGAGTAAACCTTCTGAGAATAAAAACAGCTGGAGCTTGTTAAGGTAATTACACAGGGGAAAGGATAATGTACTGGGAACTCCTCAGAAGAATCTGATTTGTGGTGAGGGGAGAGAGATAAAAGCTCATTTAGGAACGACATGAACATGCTGCGTAGGTAGCTGTTTATCAGTAAATATCTCCACTGAGATTAAGAAAAGCAGTAGCTTAATAAATTAAGTACTTCCTGGTATGGTTACTGTACTGGTAACTCCCCAAAAGAATCTGGATTGTGGTGAGGGAACAGAGAAAAAAGCTCATTTAGGACCTGCACTTACGAAGGGGACAGGCAGCTGTATATCAGGGAGTAAACTTTCTGAGAATAAAAACAGCTGGAGCTTGTTAAGGTAATTACACAGGGGAAAGGATAATGTACTGGGAACTCCTCAGAAGAATCTGATTTGTGGTGAGGGGAGAGAGATAAAAGCTCATTTAGGAACGACATGAACATGCTGCGTAGGTAGCTGTTTATCAGTAAATATCTCCACTGAGATTAAGAAAAGCGGTAGCTTAATAAATTAAGTACTTCCTGGTATGGTTACTGTACTGGTAACTCCCCAAAAGAATCTGGATTGTGGTGAGGGAACAGAGAAAAAAGCTCATTTATGACCTGCAATTACGAAGGGGGTAGGCAGCTGTATATCAGGGAGTAAACCTTCTGAGAATAAAAACAGCTGGAGCTTGTTAAGGTAATTACACAGGGGAAAGGATAATGTACTGGGAACTCCTTAGAAGAATCTGATTTGTGGTGAGGGGAGAGAGATAAAAGCTCATTTAAGAACGACATGAACATGCTGCGTAGGTAGCTGTTTATCAGTAAATATCTCCACTGAGATTCAAAAAAGCAGTAGCTTAATAAATTAAGTACTTCCTGGTATGGTTACTGTACTGGTAAATCCCCAAAAGAATCTGGATTGTGGTGAGGGAACAGAGAAAAAGCTCATTTTGGACCTGCACTTACGAAGGGGGTAGGCAGCTGTATATCAGGCAGTAAACCTTCTGAGAATAAAAACAGCTGGAGCTTGTTAAGGTAATTACACAGGGGAAAGGATAATGTACTGGGAACTCCTCAGAAGAATCTGATTTGTGGTGAGGGGAGAGAGATAAAAGCTCATTTAGGAACGACATGAACATGCTGCGTAGGTAGCTGTTTATCAGTAAATATCTCCACTGAGATTAAGAAAAGCAGTAGCTTAATAAATTAAGTACTTCCTGGTATGGTTACGGTACTGGTAACTCTCCAAAAGAATCTGGATTGTGGTGAGGGAACAGAGAAAAAAGCTCATTTAGGACCTGCACTTACGAAGGGGGTAGGCAGCTGTATATCAGGGAGTAAACCTTCTGAGAATAAAAACAGCTGGAGCTTGTTAAGGTAATTAAACAGGGGAAATGATAATATACTGGGAACTCCTCAGAAGAATCTGATTTGTGGTGAGGGGAGAGAGATAAAAGCTCATTTAGGAACGACATGAACATGCTGCGTAGGTAGCTGTTTATCAGTAAATATCTCCACTGGGTTTAAGAAAAGCAGTAGCTTAATAAATTAAATACTTCCTGGTATGGTTACTGTACTGGTAACTCCCCAAAAGAATCTGGATTGTGGTGAGGGAACAGAGAAAAAAGCTCATTTAGGACCTGCACTTACGAAGGGGGTAGGCAGCTGTATATCAGGGAGTAAACCTTCTGAGAATAAAAACAGCTGGAGCTTGTTAAGGTAATTACACAGGGGAAAGGATAATGTAGTGGGAACTCCTCAGAAGAATCTGATTTGTGGTGAGGGGAGAGAGATAAAAGCTCATTTAGGAACGACATGAACATGCTGCGTAGGTAGCTGTTTATCAGTAAATATCTCCACTGAGATTAAGAAAAGCAGTAGCTTAATAAATTAAGTACTTCCTGGTATGGTTACTGTACTGGTAACTCCCCAAAAGAGAATCTGGATTGTGGTGAGGGAACAGAGAAAAAAGCTCATTTACGACCTGCACTTACGGAGGGGGTAGGCAGCTGTATATCAGGGAGTAAACAGTCTAAGAATAAAAACAGCTGGAGCTTGTTAAGGTAATTACACAGGGGAAAGGATAATGTACTGGGAACTCCTCAGAAGAATCTGATTTGTGGTGAGGGGAGAGAGATAAAAGCTCATTTAAGAACGACATGAACATGCTGCGTAGGTAGCGGTTTATCAGTAAATATCTACACTCAGTTTAAGAAAAGCAGTAGCTTAATAAATTAAGTACTACCTGGTATGATTACTGTACTGGTATCTCCCCAAAAGAATCTGGATTGTGGTGAGGGAACAGAGAAAAATGCTCATTTAGGACCTGCACTTACGAAGGGGGTAGGCAGCTGTATATCAGGGAGTAAACAGTCTAAGAATAAAAACAGCTGGAGCTTGTTAAGGTAATTACACAGGGGAAAGGATAATGTACTGGGAACTCCTCAAAAGAATCTGATTTGTGGTGAGGGGAGAGAGATAAAAGCTCATTTAGGAACGACATGAACATGCTGCGTAGGTAGCTGTTATCAGTAAATATCTCCACTGAGATTAAGAAAAGCAGTAGCTTAATAAATTATGTACTTCCTAGGGTATGGTTTACTGTACTGGTAACTCCCCAAAAGAATCTAGATTGTGGTGAGGGAACAGAGAATAAAGCTCAATTAGGACCTGCACTTACGAAGGGGGTATGCAGCTGTATATCAGGGAGTAAACCTTCTGAGAAGAAAAACAGCTGGAGCTTGTTAAGGTAATTACACAGGGGAAATGATAATGTACTGGGAACTCCTCAGAAGAATCTGATTTGTGGTGAGTGGAGAGAGATAAAAGCTCATTTATGAACGACATGAACATGCTGCGCAGGTAGCTGTTTATCAGTAAATATCTCCACTGAGATTAAGAAAAGCAGTAGCTTAATAAATTAAGTACTTCCTGGTATGGTTACTGTACTGGTAACTCCCCAAACGAATCTGGATTGTGGTGAGGTAACAGAGAAAATAACTCATTTAGGACCTACACTTACGAAGGGGGTAGGCAGCAGTATATCAGGGAGTAAACCTTCTGGGAATAAAAACAGCTGGAGCTTGTTAAGGTAATTACACACGGGAAAGGATAATGTACTGGGAACTACTCAGAAGAATCTGATTTGTAGTGAGGGGAGAGAGATAAAAGCTCATTTAGGAACGACATGAACATGCTGCGTAGGTAGCTGTTTATCAGTAAATATCTCCACTGAGATTAAGAAAAGCAGTAGCGGGGACTTCTGGGGAAGACGGCGGAGGAGCGGCTGAGCCCTGCAGAGCTCCCTCCAATATCGTAGTTTTCTCACCTCATAGAAACTGTTTCTCCGAGAAAGACAGCCAAAGTAAGTTCTAACAGTACATGGATTCTGAACAGGAAGGGAAAATCGACTTTGCTGGTCTGAAAACACAGTTTTGAGCTCCGGGCGGCGTCCCGCCGCAGCTCCAGAGCCGGCTCCAGCACAGTGCCGGGCACAGCCCCCGCACTCCGCACAGCTTAAGCGAGAAATACTCCAGACGGCAGCCGAGCACGGAGGACCTGACATCGCAGAGACAGCGTGAGTACCCCGCAAAAAAAAAAAAATTAAAATTATTCTCGCTTGTGCCTACAGTCCAGCTTCTGCAAGGCACCCCTGTCCCCACCACCAGAGCAAAGCGCCATCTTTGCCACTGGCATAGGGTCAGACAAGACTGGAACTGAAGCGGGCCTGGGGAAAGCGAGGCCAAAAAAGCCATCTTTGAAAAGGGCAGGAGGGGCGGAATCAGTGAGAACCAGCTACGCCCAGAAGAACGCCCCCTCCCCTGGCGGAAGCGGAGTCCGGGGATTATCCAGAGATGCCCCGCCCTGCCCGCTGGAACTTCTAAACTTAAAGCAAAAGCTGGGAGCAGCTACCAGGGGCACGGAAACAACAGAAGGAGGAACAAACAGTTTCCGGGGACAGCTAAACGGTCCCGTCACAGAGGAAACTAATTCCCAGCCCAAAACGGAGCTGCATTCCATAGCTACCTATGCCAAAGAGGCCGCCTCCCTCAGGCAAGCAACTCTTAGTGGAGCAAAACAGGCCAGAGGCTCCACGCTCTGCTGAGTTCACAGTCTAGTCAAGTCCAGGCATCAAAGGCAGCGGCCCCACAGCAGACAGAGGAGCCACAGTTCCTGTGACTGCCCACGTCCCCATCGACAGAGGACGCCCAAGGCCTGCCTGCAAGCTGTGCGAACCTCAGAGACCCACGATTGCACCAACAGGGGAGAAGGTCAGAACAGATCCACCCCTTGCCAACTGAAATCAAGTCAAACCAGCCAATCAGGAAAATAGACTGCAGTCCATTGCAGGGAAACCAGAGACTGGTTTCTTTTTCTTTTCAAACATTTTTTTTAACTTTTCTTTTAAATTTTCTTTTAATTTTTTCACACCTGAAACATCATTGGCTGTTTTTTTTTGTTTTTTTGTTTTTTTTTGTTTGTTTTCCATTTTACTGGTTTGTTTTATCAAGTTTTTTTTTGTGTTTGTTTATTTGCTTGGGTTGTCCCTTTTCTGTTATTTTCCTTTTTATTTACTTATGCTTCCTTGTTAAATAATTTTTCTCTGTTTTGTGTATCTGTCTTCCAGTATTTTTACTTCATTTCTCTCGTTGCGTCCTCTTCCTTTAAAAATTACTTTCCTATAAATAACACCTACACCCTTTTCTGCTAACTCTCCAGTGTCTGTCATTTTATCAATGTGCTTTCTACTGATTCTACTCTTCTCCACATTTCCACGTCACTGAAACTAAACAAAATCACCACCACTCCCCCAATACACTTTACTCTATTCTCTTTACTACCTCCAACTTACCCTCCTGACTTACTTGCCTGGACCTCCAGGCTCCATTGACTCCTGGTTATTGGATAGAGGATATCCCAGCTTAATACGAGTGAATCAAAGGGGTTCATAGAGAAAGCCAGTCCTAAAAGAACTTAATATAAAAACAAGAATTGCGTATAAGGTTGTAACAGTAAATAAGTAACTACTGAATACAGGGCCCAGGATCAGATGTTATATTGAAATTGTATTCTTTAGGAATACCAAATCTAACTTTATAGACAGGTATACAAGTTATCTGTATATAATTGTGAAATTGTAAGATTTACACAACAGTGCTTGGTAAGGGCTGCTTTGGGTCTTAAACAGTGCTCACAGGTGCTGGTAGACTGGCATTCCCAATTCAAATGGGCAGAAGAAACACAAGAAAGATGGCAAATAATGAAGTCTTATCCCCACCCAAAACAAGCAGGAAGCAGAGCAGTCAATCAAAAACATAGAAGAAAACCCCAAAATGCTCTACAAAGTTTACTGATAAACATGATAAATGAAAAGTTTGAATCTCTTCAGTCAATTATGTTAGAGCGTGAGGAGGCAAAGCAAAAATTAATGGAGAATTTCATGGCATCCACAAATAGAAAGATAAGTGAGCTTCAAGAGTCAAATGAAAAGATAGCTACCCAACTTAAAGATTTGAGAGACAACACTCAAAACCAAAGTAATGAAGTTAATGAAGTAAAGAAGTCCATACAGGACCTAAGAAATGACATGGAAATCATCAGGAAAGACCAGTCAGAAGGAAAAGAGATTCGAAATCAAGTAGCTAGCCTACAGTCCCGACTAACTGAAGCAGAGGATCGAATCTCAGGAGCTGAAGATTCCTTAGATTCTATGGAGAAAGATCAAAAATCAATACAAATCCAGTCCAAGCAACAAAACAGATCGCTACAGGAGATTCAAGACACAATCAGGAAGCCCAATTTAAGGATAATAGGTATTGAGGAAAACTTGGAGAAAGAGGTTAATGGGATAGGCAACCTATTTAACAGAATATTAGCTGAGAACTTCCCAAACATCCAGAAGGAAAGGCCTATACAGATACAAGAAGCATTTAGAACCCCAACTCGACCAGACCAGAATAGGACTTCCCACCGACACATTGTGATCAAAACAGCTTCAGCAGAGTGCAAGGAAAAAATACTCAAAGCTGTTAGGGCAAAGAAAACAATCACATATAAAGGAAAAGCAATCAGAATTACCCCAGACTTCTCAGCAGAGACCATGAAAGCAAGGAGAGCCTGGAATGAAGTATACCAAACTCTAAATAAAAATAACTACCAACCAAGAATTCTGTACCCCGCCAAACTCTCCTTCATAGCCGAAGGTCAAATAAAAGTCTTCCACAATAAGGAAAAACTGAAACAATATATCTCCACCAAACCAGCTTTACACAAAATCCTTAAAGATGTACTATACAGGGAAAATAATCAAGATCCCAACACAGACAGAGAAATGAACCCTAATTAGTAAACACTAGATCAAGAAATGGGAAGACACAGCTTTAAACAAGACAGTGATAATGAAAGGAACAAACGATCACCTCTCAATCCTAACTGTCAACATTAATGGACTTAATTCTCCAATCAAACGACATAGGCTCATAACTTGGATCAAAAATCAATATCCATCTTTCTGCTGCCTCCAAGAGACACATCTATCCAGCAAAAGTAAACATCTTCTAAAAGTGAAAGGCTGGAAACAAATCTATCAAGCAAATGGCCCCCATAAGCAGGCTGGAGTTGCAATCCTAGTATCAGACAAAATTGACTTCAAATTAAAAAAGGTAAGAAGAGACAAAGATGGTTACTACATACTAGTAAAAGGATCTCTCCAACAGGAAGAAATAACCATTCTAAATATCTACACGCCAAATGCAGGAGCACCCAACTTCATCAAACAAACACTACTGGCTCTAAAAACATTCATAGACCCAAACACAATGATAGTGGGGGACTTTAACACTCCACTATCACCTCTGGACAGATCAACACGCCAAAAACTGAACAAAGAAACCACAGAACTAAACAATTGCATAGACCAACTAGACTTAATCGACATCTACAGAATATTCCACCCAGCAAGGACAGAATACACATTCTTTTCGGCAGCACACGGAACATTCTCCAAAATAGATCACATCTTAGGGCACAAAGAAAATCTGTACAAATTCAGAAGTATCAAAATCATTCCCTGCATTCTTTCAGACCACAATGGAATAAAATTAGAGCTCAACTCATTCAGCCACCACAGAAAATCCCACAATTCATGGAGACTAAAAAACACACTGCTGAACCATCAGTGGATCATTGAAGAAATTAAAACAGAAATTCAAATGTTTATGGACTTCAACCAAGTTGAGGGCACAAAGTACCAGCTCCTTTGGGACACAGCAAAGGCAGTACTCAGAGGAAAATTTATATCTCTGAGTACATACATCAACAAACTGGAGAAACAGCAACTCAGTAATTTAAGGAAGCACCTTAATTTTCTGGAGAGAGAACAGCAAGCCAAACCCCAAGTCAATAGACGGAAGCAAATAATTAAAATCAAAT
>NW_025956994.1:0-43496 GCF_023159225.1 Perognathus longimembris pacificus
GGTATTGCATTGAATTTGTAGATAGCCTTTGGCAATATTGCCATTTTGATTACATTAATCCTCCCAATCCAGGAGCATGGGAGGTTTTTCCATTTTCTTAGTTCTGACTTAATTTCATTTTTCAAGCTTTTAAAGTTCTCTTCAAAGAGGTCTTTCACTTCTTTGGTTAAGGTTATTCCTAGGTATTTTATGTTTTTGGGGGCTATTGCAAAAGGAGTTGCTTTCCTGACTTCAGCCTCGGTCTTCGGGTTGTTAGCATAGAGAAAGGCCGTTGATTTTTGAAGGTTTATTTTATATCCTGCAACTTTGCCAAAGTTTTGTATCAGCTCTAGTAGCTTGGGGGTAGAATCTATGGGATTCTTTAGGTATAGGATCATGTCATCTGCGAAGAGAGAAAGTTTAACTTCATCTTTTCCTATTTGGATCCCCTTTATATTCTCTTCTTGCCTAATTGGTCTGGCTAGGAATTCTAGTACTATGTTGAAGAGCAGGGGAGAGAGTGGACATCCCTGCCTTGTTCCTGATTTTAAAGGGAATGGCTTTAGTTTTTCACCATTTAGAGTTATGCTTGGTGTTGGTTTGTCATAAACTGCCTTGATAATATTCAGGAATGTTCCCTGGAATCCCAGTTTTTCCAGGGCTTTTAGCATAAATGGGTGCTGGATTTTATCGAACGCTTTTTCCGCATCCAGCGATAAAACCATGTGGTTCTTTACCTTGCTCCAGTTGATGTGGTGGATTACATTAATTGACTTGCGTATATTAAACCAGCTTTGCATCCCTGGATGAATCCAGTTTGATCGTGGTGTATGATTTTTTTGATGACCTGTTGAAGTCGATTGGCCAGAATTTTGTTGAGAATTTTTGCATCTATGTTCATCAGGGAGATTGGTCTATAGTCCTCTTTCCGTGATGAGTCTCTGCCTGGTTTTGGGATGAGGGTTATACTGGCTTCATAAAATGAGTCTGGCAGTGAACGTTCTCTTTCAATTTCATTGAAGAGTTTGAGAAATATTGGTGTGAGTTCTGTTTTGAAGGCCTTGTAGAATTCTGCAGTGAATCCATCTGGACCTGGGCTTTTCTTGGATGGGAGATCATTTACTGCTGTGTCTATTTCAATACTGGATATGGGTCTGTTTAGAAGGTTTTAAGTCTTCATAGTTGAGTTTGGGGTATCAATTTTTTTCTAGGAAATCATCCATTTCTTCCAAGTTCTCGAATTTGTTGGCATAAAGGTTTGCAAAATAGTCCCTTATTATTTTCTGAATTTCGGTTATTTCTGTGGTGATGCTACCTGTTTCATCTCTTATCTTGTTTATTTGAGTGTGCTGCCTTCGTTCTTTGGTCAGGTTTGCCAGGGGTCTGTCTATCTTGTTGATTTTTTCAAAGAACCAACTCTTTGTTTTGTTGATTCTTTCGATGGTTTTTTTTCGTCTCTAATTGATTTAATTCTGATTTGATTTTAATTATTTGCTTCCGTCTATTGACTTGGGGTTTGCTTGCTGTTCTCTCTCCAGAAATTAAGGTGCTTCCTTAAATTACTGAGTTGCTGTTTCTCCAGTTTGTTGATGTATGTACTCAGAGATATAAATTTTCCTCTGAGTACTGCCTTTGCTGTGTCCAAAGGAGCTGGTACTTTGTGCCCTCAACTTGGTTGAAGTCCATAAACATTTGAATTTCTGTTTTAATTTCTTCAATGATCCACTGATGGTTCAGCAGTGTGTTTTTTAGTCTCCATGAATTGTGGGATTTTCTGTGGTGGCTGAATGAGTTGAGCTCTAATTTTATTCCATTGTGGTCTGAAAGAATGCAGGGAATGATTTTGATACTTCTGAATTTGTACAGATTTTCTTTGTGCCCTAAGATGTGATCTATTTTGGAGAATGTTCCGTGTGCTGCCGAAAAGAATGTGTATTCTGTCCTTGCTGGGTGGAATATTCTGTAGATGTCGATTAAGTCTAGTTGGTCTATGCAATTGTTTAGTTCTGTGGTTTCTTTGTTCAGTTTTTGGCGTGTTGATCTGTCCAGAGGTGATAGTGGAGTGTTAAAGTCCCCCACTATCATTGTGTTTGGGTCTATGAATGTTTTTTAGAGCCAGTAGTGTTTGTTTGATGAAGTTGGGTGCTCCTGCATTTGGCGTGTAGATATTAGAATGGTTATTTCTTCCTGTTGGAGAGATCCTTTTACTAGTATGTAGTAACCATCTTTGTCTCTTCTTACCTTTTTAATTTGAAGTCAATTTTGTCTGATACTAGGATTGCAACTCCAGCCTGCTTATGGGGGCCATTTGCTTGATAGATTTGTTTTCCAGCCTTTCACTTTTAGAAGATGTTTACTTTTGCTGGATAGATGTGTCTCTTGGAGGCAGCAGAAAGATGGATATTGATTTTTGATCCAAGTTATGAGCCTATGTCGTTTGATTGGAGAATTAAGTCCATTAATGTTGACAGTTAGGATTGAGAGGTGATCGTTTGTTCCTTTCATTATCACTGTCTTGTTTAAAGCTGTGTCTTCCCATTTCTTGATCTAGTGTTTACTAATTAGGGTTCATTTCTCTGTCTGTGTTGGGATCTTGATTATTTTCCCTGTATAGTACATCTTTAAGGATTTTGTGTAAAGCTGGTTTGGTGGAGATATATTGTTTCAGTTTTTCCTTATTGTGGAAGACTTTTATTTGACCTTCGGCTATGAAGGAGAGTTTGGCGGGGTACAGAATTCTTGGTTGGTAGTTATTTTTATTTAGAGTTTGGTATACTTCATTCCAGGCTCTCCTTGCTTTCATGGTCTCTGCTGAGAAGTCTGGGGTAATTCTGATTGCTTTTCCTTTATATGTGATTGTTTTCTTTGCCCTAACAGCTTTGAGTATTTTTTCCTTGCACTCTGCTGAAGCTGTTTTGATCACAATGTGTCGGTGGGAAGTCCTATTCTGGTCTGGTCGATTTGGGGTTCTAAATGCTTCTTGTATCTGTATAGGCCTTTCCTTCTGGATGTTTGGGAAGTTCTCAGCTAATATTCTGTTAAATAGGTTTGCCTATCCCATTAACCTCTTTCTCCAAGTTTTCCTCAATACCTATTATCCTTAAATTGGGCTTCCTGATTGTGTCTTGAATCTCCTGTAGCGATCTGTTTTGTTGCTTGGACTGGATTTGTATTGATTTTTTATCTTTCTCCATAGAATCTAAGGAATCTTCAGCTCCTGAGATTCGATCCTCTGCTTCAGTTAGTCGGGACTGTAGGCTAGCTACTTGATTTAGAATCTCTTTTCCTTCTGACTGGTCTTTCCTGATGATTTCCATGTCATTTCTTAGGTCCTGTATGGACTTCTTTACTTCATTAACTTCATTACTTTGGTTTTGAGTGTTGTCTCTCAAATCTTTAAGTTGGGTAGCTATCTTTTCATTTGACTCTTGAAGCTCACTTATCTTTCTATTTGTGGATGCCATGAAATTCTCCATTAATTTTTGCTTTGCCTCCTCACGCTCTAACATAATTGACTGAAGAGATTCAAACTTTTCATTTATCATGTTTATCAGTAAACTTTGTAGAGCATTTTGGGGGTTTTCTTCTATGTTTTTGATTGACTGCTCTGCTTCCTGCTTGTTTTGGGTGGGGTATAAGACTTCATTATTTGCCATCTTTCTTGTGTTTCTTCTGCCCATTTGAATTGGGAATGCCAGTCTACCAGCACCTGTGAGCACTGTTTAAGACCCAAAGCAGCCCTTACCAAGCACTGTTGTGTAAATCTTACAATTTCACAATTATATACAGATAACTTGTATACCTGTCTATAAAGTTAGATTTGGTATTCCTAAAGAATACAATTTCAATATAACATCTGATCCTGGGCCCTGTATTCAGTAGTTACTTATTTACTGTTACAACCTTATATGCAATTCTTGTTTTTATATTAAGTTCTTTTAGGACTGGCTTTCTCTATGAACCCCTTTGATTCACTCGTATTAAGCTGGGATATCCTCTATCCAATAACCAGGAGTCAATGGAGCCTGGAGGTCCAGGCAGTAAGTCAGGAGGGTAAGTTGGAGGTAGTAAAGAGAATAGAGTAAAGTGTATTGGGGGAGTGGTGGTGATTTTGGTTTAGTTTCAGTGACGTGGAAATGTGGAGAAGAGTAGAATCAGTAGAAAGCACATTGATAAAATGACAGACACTGGAGAGTTAGCAGAAAAGGGTGTAGGTGTTATTTATAGGAAAGTAATTTTTAAAGGAAGAGGACGCAACGAGAGAAATGAAGTAAAATACTGGAAGACAGATACACAAAACAGAGAAAAATTATTTAACAAGGAAGCATAAGTAAATAAAAAGGAAAATAACAGAAAAGGGACAACCCAAGCAAATAAACAAACACAAAAAAAAACTTGATAAAACAAACCAGTAAAAATGGAAAACAAACAAAAAAAAACAAAAAACAAAAAAAAACAGCCAATGATGTTTCAGGTGTGAAAAAATTAAAAAGAAAATTTAAAAGAAAAGTTAAAAAAAATGTTTTGAAAAGAAAAAGAAACCAGTCTCTGGTTTCCCTGCAATGGACTGCAGTCTATTTTCCTGATTGGCTGGTTTGACTTGATTTCAGTTGGCAAGGGGTGGATCTGTTCTGACCTTCTCCCCTGTTGGTGCAATCATGGGTCTCTGAGGTTCGCACAGCTTGCAGGCAGGCCTTGGGCGTCCTCTGTCGATGGGGACGTGGGCAGTCACAGGAACTGTGGCTCCTCTGTCTGCTGTGGGGCTGCTGCCTTTGATGCCTGGACTTGACTAGACTGTGAACTCAGCAGAGCGTGGAGCCTCTGGCCTGTTTTGCTCCACTAAGAGTTGCTTGCCTGAGGGAGGCGGGCCTCTTTGGCATAGGTAGCTATGGAATGCAGCTCCGTTTTGGGCTGGGAATTAGTTTCCTCTGTGACGGGACCGTTTAGCTGTCCCCGGAACTGTTTGTTCCTCCTTCTGTTGTTTCCGTGCCCCTGTAGCTGCTCCCAGCTTTTGCTTTAAGTTTAGAAGTTCCAGCGGGCAGGGCGGGGCATCTCTGGATAATCCCCGGACTCCGCTTCCGCCAGGGGAGGGGGCGTTCTTCTGGGCGTAGCTGGTTCTCACTGATTCCGCCCCTCCTGCCCTTTTCAAAGATGGCTTTTTTGGCCTCGCTTTCCCCAGGCCCGCTTCAGTTCCAGTCTGGTCTGACCCTATGCCAGTGGCAAAGATGGCGCTTTGCTCTGGTGGTGGGGACAGGGGTGCCTTGCAGAAGCTGGACTGTAGGCACAAGCGAGAATAATTTTAATTTTTTTTTTTTGCGGGGTACTCACGCTGTCTCTGCGATGTCAGGTCCTCCGTGCTCGGCTGCCGTCTGGAGTATTTCTCGCTTAAGCTGTGCGGAGTGCGGGGGATGTGCCCGGCACTGTGCTGGAGCCGGCGCTGGCGCTGCGGCGGGACGCCGCCCGGAGCTCAAAACTGTGTTTTCAGACCAGCAAAGTCGATTTTCCCTTCCTGTTCAGAATCCATGTACTGTTAGAACTTACTTTGGCTGTCTTTCTCGGAGAAACAGTTTCTATGAGGTGAGAAACTACGATATTGGAGGGAGCTCTGCAGGGCTCAGCCGCTCCTCCGCCGTCTTCCCCAGAAGTCCCCGCTACTGCTTTTCTTAATCTCAGTGGAGATATTTACTGATAAACAGCTACCTACGCAGCATGTTCATGTCATTCTTAAATGAGCTTTAATCTCGCTCCCCTCACCACAAATCAGATTCCTCTGAGGAGTTCCCAGTACATTATCCTTTCCCCTGTGTAATTACCTTAACAAGCTCCAGCTGTTTTTATTCCAGAAGGTTTACTCCCTGATATACTGCTGCCTACCCCCTTCGTAAGTGTAGGTCCTAAATGAGTTATTTTCTCTGTTACCTCACCACAATCCAGATTCGTTTGGGGAGTTACCAGTACAGTAACCATACCAGGAAGTACTTAATTTATTAAGCTACTGCTTTTCTTAATCTCAGTGGAGATATTTACTGATAAACAGCTACCTGCGCAGCATGTTCATGTCGTTCATAAATGAGCTTTTATCTCTCTCCACTCACCACAAATCAGATTCTTCTGAGGAGTTCCCAGTACATTATCATTTCCCCTGTGTAATTACCTTAACAAGCTCCAGCTGTTTTTCTTCTCAGAAGGTTTACTCCCTGATATACAGCTGCATACCCCCTTCGTAAGTGCAGGTCCTAATTGAGCTTTATTCTCTGTTCCCTCACCACAATCTAGATTCTTTTGGGGAGTTACCAGTACAGTAACCATACCAGGAAGTACATAATTTATTAAGCTACTGCTTTTCTTAATCTCAGTGGAGATATTTACTGATAAACAGCTACCTACGCAGCATGTTCATGTCCTTCCTTAATGAGCTTTTATTTATCTCCCCTCACCACAAATCAGATTCTTCTGAGGAGGTCCCAGTACATTATCCTTTCCCCTGTGTAATTACCTTACCAAACTCCTGCTGTTTTTATTCTCAGAAGGTTTACTCCCTGATATACAGCTGCCTACCCCCTTCGTAAATGCAGGTCCGAAATGAGCTTTTTTCTGTGTTCCCTCACCACAATCCAGATTCTTTTGGGGAGTTACCAGTACAGTATCCATACAGGGAGTATTTTAATTTATTAAGCTGCTGCTTTTCTTAATCTCAGTGGAGATATTTACTGATAAACTGCTACGTACGCAGCATGTTCATGTCGTTCCTAAATGTACTTTTATCTCTCTCCCCTCACCACAAATCAGATTCTTCTGAGGAGTTCCCAGTACATTATCCTTTCCCGTGTGTAATTACCTTAACAAGCTCCAGCTGTTTTTATTCCCAGAAGGTTTACTCCCTGATACACTGCTGCTTACCCCCTTCGTAAGTGTAGGTCCTAAATGAGCTATTTTCTCTGTTCCCTCACCACAATCCAGATTCTTTTGGGGAGTACCAGTACAGTAACCATACCAGGAAGTACTTAATTTATTAAGCTACTGCTTTTCTTAATCTCAGTGGAGATATTTACTGATAAACAGCTACCTACGAAGCATGTTCATGTCGTTCCTAAATGAGCTTTAATCTCTCTCCCCTCACCACAAATCAGATTCTTCTGAGGAGTTCCCACTACATTATCCTTTCCCCTGTGTAATTACCTTAACAAGCTCCAGCTGTTTTTATTCTCAGAAGGTTTACTCCCTGATATACAGCTGCCTACCCCCTTCGTAAGTGCAGGTCCTAAATGAGCTTTTTTCTCTGTTCCCTCACCACAATCCAGATTCTTTTGGGGAGTTACCAGTACAGTAACCATACCAGGAAGTACTTAATTTATTAAGCTACTGCTTTTCTTAATCTCAGTGGAGATATTTACTGATAAACAGCTACCTACGCCGCATGTTCATGTCGTTCCTAAATGAGCTTTTATCTCTCTCCCCCTCACCACAAATCAGATTCTTGTGAGGAGTTCCCAGTACATTATCCTCTCCCTGTGTAATTACCTTAACAAGCTCCAGCTGTTTTTATTCTCAGAAGGTTTACTCCTGATATAATGCTGCCTACCCCCTTCGTAAGTGCAGGTCCTAAATGAGCTTTTTTCTCTGTTCCCTCACCACAATCCAGATTCTTTTGGGGAGTTACCAGTACAGTAACCATACCAGGAAGTACTTAATTTATTAAGCTACTGCTTTTCTTAATCTCAGTGGAGATATTTACTGATAAACAGCTACCTACGCAGCATGTTCATGTCGTTCCTAAATGAGCTTTTATCTCTCTCTCCTCACCACAAATCAGATTCTTCTGAGGAGTTCCCAGTACATTATCCTTTCCCCTGTGTAATTACCTTAACAAGCTCCAGCTGTTTTTATTCTCAGAAGGTTTACTCCCTGATATACAGCTGCCTACCCCCTTCGTAAGTGCAGGTCCTAAATGAGCTTTTTTCTCTGTTCCCTCACCACAATCCAGATTCTTTTGGGGAGATAGCAGTACAGAAACCATACCAGGATGTACTTATTTATTAAGCTACTGCTTTTCTTAATCTAAGTGGAGATATTTACTGATAAACAGCTACCTACGCAGCATGTTCATGTCGTTCCTAAATGAGCTATTATCTCTCTCCCCTCACCACAAATCAGATTCTTCTGAGGAGTTCCCAGTACTTTATCCTTTCCCCTGTGTAATTGCCTTAACAAGCTCCAGCTGTTTTTATTCTCAGAAGGTTTAATCCCTGATATACAGCTGCCTACCCCCTTCGTAAGTGCAGGTCCTAAATGAGCTTTTTTTCCTCTGTTCCCTCACCACAATCCAGATTCTTTTGGGGAGTTACCAGTACAGTAACCATTACCAGGAAGTACTTAATTTATTAAGCTACTGCTTTTCTTAATCTCAGTGGAGATATTTACTGATAAACAGCTAACTACGCAGCATGTTCATGTCGTTCCTAAATGAGCTATTAACTCTCTCCCCTCACCACAAATCAGATTCTTCTGAGGAGTTCCCAGTACATTATCCTTTCCCCTGTGTAATTACCTTAACAAGCTACAGCTATTTTTATTCTCAGAAGGTTTACTCCCTGATATACAGCTGCCTACCCCCTTCGTAAGTGCAGGTCCTAAATGAGCTTTTTTCTCTGTTCCCTCACCACAATCCAGATTCGTTTGGGGAGTTACCAGTACAGTAACCATACCAGGAAGTACTTAATTTATTAAGCTACTGCTTTTCTTAATCTCCGTGGAGATATTTACTGATAAACAGCTAACTGCGCAGCATGTTCATGTCGTTCCTAAATGAGCTTTTATCTCTCTCCACTCACCACAAATCAGATTCTTCTGAGGAGTTCCCAGTACATTATCATTTCCCCTGTGTAATTACGTTAACAAGCTCCAGCTGTTTTTATTCTCAGAAGGTTTACTCCCTGATATACAGCTGCATACCCCCTTCGTAAGTGCAGGTCCTAAATGAGCTTTATTCTCTGTTCCCTCACCACAATCCAGATTCTTTTGGGGAGTTACCAGTACAGTAACCATACCAGGAAGTACATAATTTATTAAGCTACTGCTTTTCTTAATCTCAGTGGAGATATTTACTGATAAACAGCTACATACGCAGCATGTTCATGTCGTTCCTAAATGAGCTTTTATCTCTCTCCCCTCACTACAAATCAGAATCTTTGGAGGAGTTCCAGTACATTATCCTTTCCCCTGTGTAATTACCTTAACAAGCTCCAGCTGTTTTTATTCTCAGAAGGTTTACTGCCTGATATACAGCTGCCTACCCCCTTCGTAAGTGCAGGTCCTAAATGAGCTTTTTTCTCTGTTCCCTCACCACAATCCAGATTCTTTTGGGGAGTTACCAGTACAGTAACCATACCAGGAAGTACTTAATTTATTAAGCTACTGCTTTTTTTAATCTCAGTGGAGATATTTACTGATAAACAGCTACCTACGCAGCATTTACATGTCGTTCCTAAATGAGCTTTTATCTCTCTCCCCTCACCACAAATCAGATTCTTCTAAGGAGTTCCCAGTACATTATCCTTTCCCCTGTGTAATTACCTTAACAAGCTCCAGCTGTTTTTATTCTCAGAAGGTTTACTCCCTGATATACAGCTGCCTACCCCCTCCGTAAGTGTAGGTCCTAAATGAGCTTTTTCTCTGTTCCCTCAAAACAATCCAGATTCTTTTGGGGAGTTACCAGTACAGTAACCATACAGGAAGTACTTAATTTATTAAGCTACTGCTTTTCTTAATCTCAGTGGAGATATTTACTTGTAAACAGCTACCTACGCAGCATGTTCATGTCGTTCCTAAATGAGCTATTATCTCTCTCCCCTCACCACAAATCAGATTCTTCTGAGGAGTTCCCAGTACATTATCCTTTCCCCTGTGTAATTACCTTAACAAGCTCCAGCTGTTTTTATTCTCAGAAGGTTTACTCCCTGATATACAGCTGCCTACCCCCTCCGTAAGTGCAGGTCGTAAATGAGCTTTTTTTCTCTGTTCCCTCACCACAATCCAGATTCTCTTTTGGGGAGTTACCAGTACAGTAACCATACCAGGAAGTACTTAATTTATTAAGCTACTGCTTTTCTTAATCTCAGTGGAGATATTTACTGATAAACAGCTACCTACGCAGCATGTTCATGTCGTTCATAATGAGCTTTTATCTCTCTCCCCTCACGACAAATCAGATTCTTCTGTGCAGTTCCCAGTACATTATCGTTTCCCCTGTGTAATTTCCTTAACAAGCTCCAGCTGTTTTTATTCTCAGAAGCGATACTCCCTGATATACAGCTGCCTAACCCCTTCGTAATTGCAGGTCATAAATGAGCTTTTTTCTCTGTTCCCTCACCACAATCCAGATTCTTTAGGGGAGTTACCAGTAGAGTAACCATACCAGGAAGTACTTAATTTATTAAGCAACTGCTTTTCTTAATCTCAGTGGATATATTTGCTGATAAACAGCTACCTACGCAGCATGTTCATGTCGTTCCTAAATGAGCTTTTATCTCTCTCCCCTCACCACAAATCAGATTCTTCTAAGGAGTTCCCAGTACATTATCCTTTCCCCTGTGTAATTACCTTAACAAGCTCCAGCTGTTTTATTCTCAGAAGGTTTACTCCCTGATATACAGCTGCCTACACCCTTCGTAAGTGCACGTCCTAAATGAGCTTTTTTCTCTGTTCCCTCACCACATTCAAAATTCTTTTGGGGAGTTACCAGTACAGTAACCATACCAGGAAGTACTTAATTAATTAAGCTACTGCTTTTCTTAATCTCAGTGGAGATATTTACTGATAAACAGCTACCTACGCAGCATGTTCATGTCTTTCATAAATGAGCTTTTATCTCTCTCCCCTCACGACAAATCAGATTCTTCTGTGCAGTTCCCAGTACATTATCCTTTCCCCTGTGTAATTAACTTAGCAATCTCCAGCTGTTTTTAATCTCAGAAGGTTTACTCCCTGATATACAGCTGCATACCCCCTTCGTAAGTGCAGGTTCTAAATGAGCTTTTTTCTCTGTTCCCTCACCACAATCCAGATTCTTTTTTGGAGTTACCAGTACAGTAACCATACCAGGAAGTACTTAATTTATTAAGCTACTGCTTTTCTTAATCTCAGTGGAGATATTTACTGATAAACAGCTACCTATGCAGCATGTTCATGTCGTTCCTAAATGAGCTTTTATCTCTCTCCGCTCACCACAATCCAGATTCTTTTGGGGAGTTACCAGTACAGTAACCATACCAGGAAGTACTTAATTTATTAAGCTACTGCTTTTCTTAATCTCAGTGGAGATATTTACTGATAAACAGCTACCTACGCAGCATGTTCATGTCGTTCCTAAATGAGGTTTTATCTCTCTCCCCTCACCACAAATCAGATTCTTCTGAGGAGTTCCCACTACATTATCCTTTCCCCTGTGTAATTACCTTAACAAGCTCCACCTTTTTTATTCTCAGAAGGTTTACTCCCTGATATACAGTTGCCTACCCCCTTCGTAAGTGCAGGTCCTAAATGAGCTTTTTACTCTGTTCCCTCACCACAATCCAGATTCTTTTGGGGAGTTACCAGTACAGTAACCATACCAGGAAGTACTTAATTTATTAAGATACTGCTTTTCTTAATCTCAGTGGAGATATTTACTGATAAACAGCTACCTAAGCCGCATGTTCATGTCGTTCCTAAATGAGCTTTTATCTCTCTCCCCTCACAAGAAATCAGATTCTTCTGAGGAGTTCCCAGTACATTATCCTTTCCCCTGTGTAATTACCTTAACAAGCTCCAGCTGTTTTTATTCTCAGAAGGTTTACTCCCTGATATACAGCTGCCTACCCCCTTCGTAAGTGCAGGTACTAAATGAGCTTATTTCTCTGTTCCCTCAAAACAATCCAGATTCTTTTGGGGAGTTACCTGTACAGTAACCCTACCAGGAAGTACTTAATTTATTAAGCTACTGTTTTTTTTAATCTCAGTGGAGATATTTACTGATAAACAGCTACGTAGGCAGCACGTTCATGTCGTTCTTAAATGAGCTTTTATCTCTCTCCCCTCACCACAAATCAGATTCTTCTGAGGAGTTCCCAGCACATTATCCTTTCCCCTGTGTAATTACCTTAACAAGCTCCAGCTGTTTTTATTCTCAGAAGGTTTACTCCCTGATATACAGCTGCCTACCCCCTCCGTAAGTGTAGGTCATAAATGAGCTTTTTTCTCTGTTCCCTCAAAACAATCCAGATTCTTTTGGGGAGTTACCAGTACAGTAACCATACCAGGAAGTACTTAATTTATTAAGCTACTGCTTTTCTTAATCTCAGTGGAGATATTTACTGATAAACAGCTACCTATGCAGCATGTTCATGTCGTTCCTAAATGAGCTATTATCTCTCTCCCCTCACCACAAATCAGATTCTTCTGAGGAGTTCCCAGTACATTATCCTTTCCCCTGTGTAATTACCTTAACAAGCTCCAGCTGTTTTTTATTCTCAGTAGGTTCACTCCCTGATATACAGCTGCCTACCCCCTCCGTAAGTGCAGGTCGTAAATGAGCTTTTTTCTCTGTTCCCTCACCACAATCCAGATTCTCTTTTGGGGAGTTACCAGTACAGTAATCATACCAGGAAGTACTTAATTTATTAAGCTACTGCTTTTCTTAATCTCAGTGGATATATTTGCTGATAAACAGCTACCTACGCAGCATGTTCATGTCGTTCCTAAATGAGCTTTTATCTCTCTCCCCTCACCACAAATCAGATTCTTCTAAGGAGTTCCCAGTACATTATCCTTTCCCCTGTGTAATTACCTTAACAAGCTCCAGCTGTTTTATTCTCAGAAGGTTTACTCCCTGATATACAGCTGCCTACCCCCTTCGTAAGTGCACGTCCTAAATGAGCTTTTTTCTCTGTTACCTCACCACAGTCAAAATTCTTTTGGGGAGTTACCAGTACAGTAACCATACCAGGAAGTACTTAATTAATTAAGCTACTGCTTTTCTTAATCTCAGTGGAGATATTTACTGATAACCAGCTACCTACGCAGCATGTTCATGTCTTTCATAAATGAGCTTTTATCTCTCTCCCCTCACGACAAATCAGATTCTTCTGTGCAGTTCCCAGTACATTATCCTTTCCCCTGTGTAATTAACTTAGCAATCTCCAGCTGTTTTTATTCTCAGAAGGTTTACTCCCTGATATACAGCTGCATACCCCCTTCGTAAGTGCAGGTTCTAAATGAGCTTTTTTCTCTGTTCCCTCACCACAATCCAGATTCTTTTTGGGAGTTACCAGTACAGTAACCATACCAGGAAGTACTTAATTTATTAAGCTACTACTTTTCTTAATCTCAGTGGAGATATTTACTGATAAACAGCTACCTAAGCCGCATGTTCATGTCGTTCCTAAATGAGCTTTTATCTCTCTCCCCTCACAAGAAATCAGATTCTTCTGAGGAGTTCCCAGTACATTATCCTTTCCCCTGTGTAATTACCTTAACAAGCTCCAGCTGTTTTTATTCTCAGAAGGTTTACTCCCTGATATACAGCTGCCTACCCCCTTCGTAAGTGCAGGTACTAAATGAGCTTATTTCTCTGTTCCCTCAAAACAATCCAGATTCTTTTGGGGAGTTACCTGTACAGTAACCCTACCAGGAAGTACTTAATTTATTAAGCTACTGTTTTTTTTAATCTCAGTGGAGATATTTACTGATAAACAGCTACGTAGGCAGCACGTTCATGTCGTTCCTAAATGAGCTTTTATCTCTCTGCCCTCACCACAAATCAGATTCTTCTGAGGAGTTCCCAGTACATTATCCTTTCCCCTGTGTAATTACCTTAACAAGCTCCAGCTGTTTTTATTCTCAGAAGGTTTACTCCCTGATTTACAGCTGCCTACCCCCTCCGTAAGTGTAGGTCATAAATGAGCTTTTTTCTCTGTTCCCTCAAAACAATCCAGATTCTTTTGGGGAGTTACCAGTACAGTAACCATACCAGGAAGTACTTAATTTATTAAGCTACTGCTTTTCTTAATCTCAGTGGAGATATTTACTGATAAACAGCTACCTATGCAGCATGTTCATGTCGTTCCTAAATGAGCTATTATCTCTCTCCCCTCACCACAAATCAGATTCTTCTGAGGAGTTCCCAGTACATTATCCTTTCCCCTGTGTAATTACCTTAACAAGCTCCAGCTGTTTTTTATTCTCAGAAGGTTCACTCCCTGATATACAGCTGCCTACCCCCTCCGTAAGTGCAGGTCGTAAATGAGCTTTTTTCTCTGTTCCCTCACCACAATCCAGATTCTCTTTTGGGGAGTTACCAGTACAGTAATCATACCAGGAAGTACTTAATTTATTAAGCTACTGCTTTTCTTAATCTCAGTGGATATATTTGCTGATAAACAGCAACCTACGCAGCATGTTCATGTCGTTCCTAAATGAGCTTTTATCTCTCTCCCCTCACCACAAATCAGATTCTTCTAAGGAGTTCCCAGTACATTATCCTTTAACCTGTGTAATTACCTTAACAAGCTCCAGCTGTTTTATTCTCAGAAGGTTTACTCCCTGATATACAGCTGCCTACCCCCTTCGTAAGTGCACGTCCTAAATGAGCTTTTTTCTCTGTTCCCTCACCACAGTCAAAATTCTTTTGGGGAGTTACCAGTACAGTAACCATACCAGGAAGTACTTAATTAATTAAGCTACTGCTTTTCTTAATCTCAGTGGAGATATTTACTGATAACCAGCTACCTACGCAGCATGTTCATGTCTTTCATAAATGAGCTTTTATCTCTCTCCCCTCACGACAAATCAGATTCTTCTGTGCAGTTCCCAGTACATTATCCTTTCCCCTGTGTAATTAACTTAGCAATCTCCAGCTGTTTTTATTCTCAGAAGGTTTACTCCCTGATATACAGCTGCATAACCCTTCGTAAGTGCAGGTTCTAAATGAGCTTTTTTCTCTGTTCCCTCACCACAATCCAAATTCTTTTTGGGAGTTACCAGTACAGTAACCATACCAGGAAGTACTTAATTTATTAAGCTACTACTTTTCTTAATCTCAGTGGAGATATTTACTGATAAACAGCTACCTATGCAGCATGTTCACGTCGTTCCTAAATGAGCTTTTATCTCTCTCCGCTCACCACAATCCAGATTCTTTTGGGGAGTTACCAGTACAGTAACCATACCAGGAAGTACTTAATTTATTAAGCTACTGCTCTTCTTTATCTCAGTGGAGATATTTACTGATAAACAGCTACCTACGCAGCATGTTCATGTCGTTCCTAAATGAGGTTTTATCTCTCTCCCCTCACCACAAATCAGATTCTTCTGAGGAGTTCCCACTACATTGTCCTTTCCCCTGTGTAATTAACTTAACAAGCTCCAGCTGTCTTTATTCTCAGAAGGTTTACTTCCTGATATACAGCTGCCTACCCCCTTCGTAAGTGCAGGTCCTAAATGAGCTTTTTTCTCTGTTCCCTCACCACAATCCAGATTCTTTTGGGGAGTTACCAGTACAGTAACCATACCAGGAAGTACTTAATTTATTAAGCTACTGCTTTTCTTAATCTCAGTGGAGATATTTACTGATAAACAGCTACCTACGCAGCATGTTCATGTCGTTCCTAAATGAGCTTTTATCTCTCTCCCCTCACCACAAATCAGATTCTTCTGAGGAGTTCCCAGTACATTATCCTATCCCCTGTGTAATTACCTTAACAAGCTCCACCTTTTTTATTCTCAGAAGGTTTACTCCCTGATATACAGTTGCCTACCCCCTTCGTAAGTGCAGGTCCTAAATGAGCTTTTTCCTCTGTTCCCTCACCACAATCCAGATTCTTTTGGGGAGTTACCAGTACAGTAACCATACCAGGAAGTACTTAATTTATTAAGATACTGCTTTTCTTAATCTCAGTGGAGATATTTACTGATAAACAGCTACCTAAGCCGCATGTTCATGTCGTTCCTAAATGAGCTTTTATCTCTCTCCCCTCACAAGAAATCAGATTCTTCTGAGGAGTTCCCAGTACATTACCCTTTCCCCTGTGTAATTACCTTAACAAGCTCCAGCTGTTTTTATTCTCAGAAGGTTTACTCCCTGATATACAGCTGCCTACCCCCTTCGTAAGTGCAGGTCCTAAATGAGCTTTTTTCTCTGTTCCCTCAAAACAATCCAGATTCTTTTGGGGAGTTACCTGTACAGTAACCCTACCAGGAAGTACTTAATTTATTAAGCTACTGTTTTTTTTTAATCTCAGTGGAGATATTTACTGATAAACAGCTACGTAGGCAGTACGTTCATGTCGTTCCTAAATGAGCTTTTATCTCTCTCCCCTCACCACAAATCAGATTCTTCTGAGGAGTTCCCAGTACATTATCCTTTCCCCTGTGTAATTACCTTAACAAGCTCCAGCTTTTTTTATTCTCAGAAGGTTTACTCCCTGATATACAGCTGCCTACCCCCTCCGTAAGTGTAGGTCCTAAATGAGCTTTTTTCTCTGTTCCCTCAAAACAATCCAGATTCTTTTGGGGAGTTACCAGTACAGTAACCATACCAGGAAGTACTTAATTTATTAAGCTACTGCTTTTCTTAATCTCAGTGGAGATATTTACTGATAAACAGCTACCTACGCAGCATGTTCATGTCGTTCCTAAATGAGCTTTTATCTCTCTCCCCTCACGACAAATCAGATTCTTCTGTGCAGTTCCCAGTACATTATCGTTTCCCCTGTGTAATTACCTTAACAAGCTCCAGCTGTTTTTATTCTCAGAAGCGATACTCCCTGATATACAGCTGCCTAACCCCTTCGTAATTGCAGGTCATAAATGAGCTTTTTTCTCTGTTCCCTCACCACAATCCAGATTCTTTTGGGGAGTTACCAGTAGAGTAACCATACCAGGAAGTACTTAATTTATTAAGCTACTGCTTTTCTTAATCTCAGTGGAGATATTTACTGATAAACAGCTACCTATGCAGCATGTTCATGTCGTTCCTAAATGAGCTTTTATCTCTCTCCCCTCACCACAAATCAGATTCTTCTAAGGAGTTCCCAGTACATTATCCTTTCCCATGTGTAATTACCTTAACAAGCTCCAGCTGTTTTATTCTCAGAAGGTTTACTCCCTGATATACAGCTGCCTACCCCCTTCGTAAGTGCACGTCCTAAATGAGCTTTTTTCTCTGTTCCCTCACCACACTCAAAATTCTTTTGGGGAGTTACCAGTACAGTAACCATACCAGGAAGTACTTAATTAATTAAGCTACTGCTTTTCTTAATCTCAGTGGAGATATTTACTGATAAACAGCTACCTACGCAGCATGTTCATGTCTTTCATAAATGAGCTTTTATCTCTCTCCCCTCACCCAAATCAGATTCTTCTGAGGAGTTCCCCATACATTATACTTTCCCCTGTGTAATTACCTTAACAAGCTCCAGCTGTTTTTATTCTCAGAAGTTTTACTCCCTGATATACAGCTGCCTACCCCCTTCGTAAGTGCAGGTCCTAAATGAGCTTTTTTCTCTGTTCCCTCACCACAATCCAGATTCTTTTGGGGTGTTACCAGTACAGTAACCATACCAGGAAGTACTTAATTTATTAAGCTACTGCTTTTCTTAATCTCAGTGGATATATTTGCTGATAAACAGCTACCTACGCAGCATGTTCATGTCGTTCCTAAATGAGCTTTTATCTCTCTCCCCTAACCACAAATCAGATTCTTGTGAGGAGTTCCCAGTACATTATCCTTTCCCCTGTGTAATTACTTTAACAAGCTCCAGCTGTTTTTATTCTCAGAAGTTTTACTCCCTGATATACAGCTGCCTACCCCCTTCGTAAGTGCAGGTCCTAAATGAGCTTTTTTCTCTGTTCCCTCACCACAATCCAGATTCTTTTGGGGTGTTACCAGTACAGTAACCATACCAGGAAGTACTTAATTTATTAAGCTACTGCTTTTCTTAATCTCAGTGGATATATTTGCTGATAAACAGCTACCTACGCAGCATGTTCATGTCGTTCCTAAATGAGCTTTTATCTCTCTCCCCTCACCACAAATCAGATTCTTCTGAGGAGTTCCCAGTACATTATCCTTTCCCCTGTGTAATTACCTTAAAAAGATCCAGCTGTTTTTATTCTCAGAAGGTTTACTCCCTGATATACAGCTGCCTACCCCCTTCGTAAGTGCAGGTCCTAAATGAGCTTTTTTCTCTGTTCCCTCACCACAATCCAGCTTCTTTTGGAAAGTTACCAGTACAGTAACCATACCAGGAAGTACTTAATTTATTAAGCTACTGCTTTTCTTAATCTCAGTGGAGATATTTACTGATAAACAGTTACCTACGCAGCATGTTCATGTCGTTCTTTTGTTTTTTTTTTTGTTTTTTTTTTTTTGTTTTTGGCCAGTCCTGGGCCTTGGACTCAGGGCCTGAGCACTGTCCCTGGCTTCTTCCCGCTCAAGGCTAGCACTATACCACATGAGCCACAGCGCCGCTTCTGGCCGTTTTCTGTATATGTGGTGCTGGGGAATCGAACCCAGGGCCTCGTGTATCCGAGGCAGGCACTCTTGCCACTAGGCTATATCCCCAGCCCTCATGTCGTTCTTAAATGAGCTTTTATCTCTGTCCCCTCACCACAAATCAGATTCTTCTGAGGAGTTCCCAGTACATTATCCTTTCCCATGTATAATTACCTTAACAAGCTCCAGCTGTTTTTATTCTCAGAAGGTTTACTCCCTGATATACAGCTGCCTACCCCCTTCGTAAGTGCAGGTCCTAAATGAGCTTTTTTCTCTGTTCCCTCACCACAATCCAGATTCTTTTGGGGAGTTACCAGTACAGTAACCATACCAGGAAGTACTTACATTATTAAGCTACTGCTTTTCTTAATCTCAGTGGAGATATTTACTGATAAACAGCTACCTACGCAGCATGTTCATGTCGTTCCTAAATGAGCTTTAATCTCTCTCCCCTCACCCAAATCAGATTCTTCTCAGGAGTTCCCAGTACATTATACTTTCCCCTGTGTAATTACCTTAACAAGCTCCAGCTGTTTTTATTCTCAGAAGTTTTACTCCCTGATATACAGCTGCCTACCCCCTTCGTAAGTGCAGGTCCTAAATCAGCTTTTTTCTCTGTTCCCTCACCACAATCCAGATTCTTTTGGGGTGTTACCAGTACAGTAACCATACCAGGAAGTACTTAATTTATTAAGCTACTGCTTTTCTTAATCTCAGTGGATATATTTGCTGATAAACAGCTACCTACGCAGCATGTTCATGTCCTTCCTAAATGAGCTTTTATCTCTCTCCCCTCACCACAAATCAGATTCTTGTGAGGAGTTCCCAGTACATTATCCTTTCCGCTGTGTAATTACTTTAACAAGCTCCAGCTGTTTTTATTCTCAGAAGGTTTACTCCCTGATATACAGCTGCCTACACCCTTCGTAAGTTCAGGTCCTAAATGAGCTTTTTTCTCTCTTCCCTCACCACAATCCAGATTCTTTGGGGATTTACCAGTACAGTAACCATACCAGGAAGTACTTAATTTATTAAGCTACTGCTTTTCTTAATCTCAGTGGAGATATTTACTGATAAACAGCTACCTACGCAGCATGTTCATGTCGTTCCTAAATGAGCTTTTATCTCTCTCCCCTCACCCAAATCAGATTCTTCTGAGGAGTTCCCAGTACATTATCCTTTCCCCTGTGTAATTACCTTAACAATGTCCAGCTGTTTTTATTCTCAGAAGGTTAACTCCCTGATATACAGCTGCCTACCCCCTTCGTAAGTTCAGGTCCTAAATGCGCTTTTTTCTCTGTTCCCTCACCACAATCCAGATTCTTTTTGGAGTTACCAGTACAGTAACCATACCAGCAAGTACTTAATTTATTAAGCTACTGCTTTTCTTAATCTCAGTGGAGATATTTACTGATAAAGAGCTGCCTATGCAGCATGTTCATGTCTTTCTTAAATGAGCTTTTTTCTTTGTTCCCTCACCACAATTCAGATTCTTTTGGGGAGTTACCAGTAGAGTATCCATACCAGGAAGTACTTAATTTATTAAGCTACTAATTTTCTTAATCTCAGTGGAGATATTTACTGATAAACAGCTACGTATGCAGCATGTTCATATCGTTCATAAATGAGCTTTTATCTCTCTCCCCTCACCACAAATCAGATTCTTCTGAGGAGTTCCCAGTACATTATCCTTTCCCCTGTGTAATTACCTTAACAAGCTCCAGCTGTTTTTATTCTCAGAAGCGATACTCCCTGATATACAGCTGCCTACCCCCTTCGTAAGTGCAGGTCATAAATGAGCTTTTTTCTCTGATCCCACACCAAAATCCAGATTCTTTTGGGGAGTTACCAGTACAGTAACCATACCAGGATTTACTTAATTTATTAAGCTACTGCTTTTCTTAATGGCAGTGGAGATATTTACTGATAAACAGCTACCTACGCAGCATGTTCATGTCGTTCCTAAATGAGCTTTTATCTCTCTCCCCTCATCACAAATCAGATTCTTCTGAGGAGTTCCCAGTACATTATCCTTTCCTCTGTGTAATTACCTTAACAACCTCCAGCTGTTTTTATTCTCAGAAGGTTTACTCCCTGATATACAACTGCCTACCCCCTTCGTAAGTGCAGGTCCTAAATGAGCTTTTTTCTCTATTCCCTCACCACAATCCAGATTCTTTTGGGGAGTTACCAGTACAGTAACCATACCAGGAAGTACTTAATTTATTAAGCTACTGCTTTTCTTAATCTCAGTGGAGATATTTACTGATAAACAGCTAACTACGCAGCATGTTCATGTCATACCTAAATGAGCTTTTATCTCTCTCCCGTCACCACAAATCAGATTCTTCTGAGGAGTTCCCAGTACATTATCCTTTCCCCTGTGTAATTACCTTAACAACCTCCAGCTGTTTTTATTCTCAGAAGGTTTACTCCCTGATATACAACTGCCTACCCCCTTCGTAAGTGAAGGTCCTAAATGAGCTTTTTTCTCTGTTCTCTCACCACAATCCAGATTCTTTTGGGGAGTTACCAGTACACTAACCATACCAGGAAGTACTATATTTATTAAGCTACTTCTTTTCTAAATCTCAGTGGAGATATTTACTGATAAACAGCTACCTCCGCAGCATGTTCATGTCGTTCTTAAATGAGCTTTTATCTCTCTCCCGTCACCAGAAATCAGATTCTTCTGAGGAGTTCCCAGTACATTATCCTTTCCCATGTATAATTACCTTAACAAGCTCCAGCTGTTTTTATTCTCAGAAGGTTTACTCCCTGATATACAGCTGCCTACCCCCTTCGTAAGTGCAGGTCCTAAATGAGCTTTTTTCTCTGTTCCCTCACCACAATCCAGATTCTTTTGGGGAGTTACCAGTACAGTAACCATACCAGGAAGTACTTACTTTATTAAGCTACTGCTTTTCTTAATCTCAGTGGAGATATTTACTGATAAACAGCTACCTACGCAGCATGTTCATGTCGTTCCTAAATGAGCTTTTATCTCTCTCCCCTCACCCAAATCAGATTCTTCTCAGGAGTTCCCAGTACATTATACTTTCCCCTGTGTAATTACCTTAACAAGCTCCAGCTGTTTTTATTCTCAGAAGTTTTACTCCCTGATATACAGCTGCCTACCCCCTTCGTAAGTGCAGGTCCTAAATGAGCTTTTTTCTCTGTTCCCTCACCACAATCCAGATTCTTTTGGGGTGTTACCAGTACAGTAACCATACCAGGAAGTACTTAATTTATTAAGCTACTGCTTTTCTTAATCTCAGTGGATATATTTGCTGATAAACAGCTACCTACGCAGCATGTTCATGTCCTTCCTAAATGAGCTTTTATCTCTCTCCCCTCACCACAAATCAGATTCTTGTGAGGAGTTCCCAGTACATTATCCTTTCCGCTGTGTAATTACTTTAACAAGCTCCAGCTGTTTTTATTCTCAGAAGGTTTACTCCCTGATATACAGCTGCCTACACCCTTCGTAAGTTCAGGTCCTAAATGAGCTTTTTTCTCTCTTCCCTCACCACAATCCAGATTCTTTGGGGAGTTACCAGTACAGTAACCATACCAGGAAGTACTTAATTTATTAAGCTACTGCTTTTCTTAATCTCAGTGGAGATATTTACTGATAAACAGCTACCTACGCAGCATGTTCATGTCGTTCCTAAATGAGCTTTTATCTCTCTCCCCTCACCCAAATCAGATTCTTCTGAGGAGTTCCCAGTACATTATCCTTTCCCCTGTGTAATTACCTTAACAATGTCCAGCTGTTTTTATTCTCAGAAGGTTAACTCCCTGATATACAGCTGCCTACCCCCTTCGTAAGTTCAGGTCCTAAATGAGCTCTTTTCTCTGTTCCCTCACCACAATCCAGATTCTTTTTGGAGTTACCAGTACAGTAACCATACCAGCAAGTACTTAATTTATTAAGCTACTGCTTTTCTTAATCTCAGTGGAGATATTTACTGATAAAGAGCTGCCTATGCAGCATGTTCATGTCTTTCTTAAATGAGCTTTTTTCTTTGTTCCCTCACCACAATTCAGATTCTTTTGGGGAGTTACCAGTAGAGTATCCATACCAGGAAGTACTTAATTTATTAAGCTACTAATTTTCTTAATCTCAGTGGAGATATTTACTGATAAACAGCTACGTATGCAGCATGTTCATATCGTTCATAAATGAGCTTTTATCTCTCTCCCCTCACCACAAATCAGATTCTTCTGAGGAGTTCCCAGTACATTATCCTTTCCCCTGTGTAATTACCTTAACAAGCTCCAGCTGTTTTTATTCTCAGAAGCGATACTCCCTGATATACAGCTGCCTACCCCCTTCGTAAGTGCAGGTCATAAATGAGCTTTTTTCTCTGATCCAACACCAAAATCCAGATTCTTTTGGGGAGTTACCAGTACAGTAACCATACCAGGATTTACTTAATTTATTAAGCTACTGCTTTTCTTAATGGCAGTGGAGATATTTACTGATAAACAGCTACCTACGCAGCATGTTCATGTCGTTCCTAAATGAGCTTTTATCTCTCTCCCCTCATCACAAATCAGATTCTTCTGAGGAGTTCCCAGTACATTATCCTTTCCCCTGTGTAATTACCTTAACAAGCTCCAGCTGTTTTTATTCTCAGAAGGTTTACTCCCTGATATACAACTGCCTACCCCCTTCGTAAGTGCAGGTCCTAAATGAGCTTTTTTCTCTGTTCCCTCACCACAATCCAGATTCTTTTGGGGAGTTACCAGTACAGTAACCATACCAGGAAGTACTTAATTTATTAAGCTACTGCTTTTCTTAATCTCAGTGGAGATATTTACTGATAAACAGCTAACTACGCAGCATGTTCATGTCATACCTAAATGAGCTTTTATCTCTCTCCCGTCACCACAAATCAGATTCTTCTGAGGAGTTCCCAGTACATTATCCTTTCCCCTGTGTAATTACCTTAACAACCTCCAGCTGTTTTTATTCTCAGAAGGTTTACTCCCTGATATACAACTGCCTACCCCCTTCGTAAGTGAAGGTCCTAAATGAGCTTTTTTCTCTGTTCTCTCACCACAATACAGATTCTTTTGGGGAGTTACCAGTACAGTAACCATACCAGGAAGTACTTAATTTATTAAGCTACTCCTTTTCTTAATCTCAGTGGACATATTTACTGATAAACAGCTACCTACGCAGCATGTTCATGTCGTTCCTAAATGAGCTTTTATCTCTCTCCCCTCACCACAAATCAGATTCTTCTGAGGAGTTCCCAGTACATTATCCTTTCCCCTGTGTAATTACCTGAACAAGCTCCAGCTGTTTTTATTCTCAGAAGGTTTACTCCCTGATATACAGCTGCCTACCCCCTTCGTAAAGTGCACGTCCTAAATGAGCTTTTTTCTCTGTTCCCTCACCACAATCCAGATTCTTTTGTGGAGTTCAGTACAGTAACCATACCAGGAAGTACTTAATTAATGAAGCTACTGCTTTTCTTAATCTCAGTGGAGATATTTACTGATAAACAGCTACCTACGCAGCATGTTCATGTCGTTCCTAAATGAGCTTTTATCTCTCTCTACTCACGACAAATCAGATTCTTCTGTGCAGTTCCCAGTATATTATCCTTTCCCCTGTGTAATTACCTTAAAAAGCTCCAGCTGTTTTTATTCTCAGAAGGTTTACTCCGTGATATACAGCTGCCTACCCCCTTCGTAAGTGCAGGTCCTCAATGAGCTTTTTTCTCTGTTCCCTCACCACAATCCAGATTCTTTGGGGAGTTACCAGTACAGTATCCATACCAGGAAGTACTTAATTTATTAAGCTACTGATTTTCTTAATCTCAGTGGAGATATTTACTGATAAACAGCTACGTATGCAGCATGTTCATGTCTTTCATAAATGAGCTTTTATCTCTCTCCCCTCACCACAAATCAGATTCTTCTGAGGAGTTCCCAGTACATAATCCTTTCCCCTGTGTAATTACCTTAACAAGCTCCAGCTGTTTTTATTCTCAGAAGGTTTAATACCTGATATACAGCTGCCTACCCCCTTCGTAAGTGCAGGTCCTAAATGAGCTTTTTTCTCTGTTCCTTCACCACAATCCAGATTCTTTTGGGGCGTTACCAGTACAGTAACCATACCAGGAAGTACATAATTTATTAAGCTACAGCTTTTCGTAATCTCAGTGGAGATATTTACTGATAAACAGCTACCTACGCAGCATGTTCATGTCGTTCCTAAATGAGCTTTTATCTCTCTCCCCTTACCACAAATCAGATTCTTCTGAGGAGTTCCCAGTACATTATCCTTTCCCCTGTGTAATTACCTTAACAATGTCCAGCTGTTTTTATTCTCAGAAGGTTAACTCCCTGATATACAGCTGCCTACCCCCTTCGTAAGTGCAGGTCCTAAATGAGCTTATTTCTCTGTTCCCTCACCACAATCCAGATTCTTTTGGGGAGTTACCAGTACAGTAACCGTGCCAGGAAGTACTTAATTTATTAAGCTACTGCTTTTCTTAATCTCAGTGGAGATATTTAATGATAAACAGCTACCTACGCAGCATGATCATGTCGTTTCTAAATGAGCTTTTATCTCTCTCCTCTCACCACAAATCAGATTCTACTGAGGAGTTCCCAATACATTATCCTTTCCCCTGTGTAATTACCGTAACAGGCTCCAGCTGTTTTTATTGTCAGAAGGTTTACTCCCTGATATACAGCTGCCTACCCCTTCGTAAGTGCAGGTCCTAAATGAGATTTTTTCTCTCTTCCCTCACCACAATCCAGATTCTTTTGGGGAGTTACCAGTACAATAATCATACCAGGAAGTACTTAATTTATTAAGCTACTGCTTTTCTTAATCTCAGTGGAGATATTTATTGATAAACATCTACCTACGCAGCATGTTCATGTCGTTCATAAATGAGCCTTTTTCTTTGTTCCCTCACCACAATTCAGATTCTTTTGGGGAGTTACCAGTAGAGTATCCATACCAGGAAGTACTTAATTTATTAAGCTACTAATTTTCTTAATCTCAGTGGAGATATTTACTGATAAACAGCTACGTATGCAGCATGTTCATGTCGTTCCTAAATGAGCTTTTATCTCTCTCCCCTCACCACAAATCAGATTCTTCTGAGGATTACCCAGTACATTATCCTTTCACCTGTGTAATTACCTTAACATGCTCCAGCTGTTTTTATTCTCAGAAGCAATACTCCCCGATATACTGCTGCCTACCCCCTTCGTAAGTGCAGGTCATAAATGAGCTTTTTTCTCTTATCCCTCACCAAAATCCAGATTCTTTTGGGGAGTTACCAGTACAGTAACCATACCAGGAATTACTTAATTTATTAAGCTACTGCTTTTCTTAATGTCAGTGGAGATATTTACTGATAAACAGCTACCTACGCAGCATGTTCATGTCGTTCCTAAATGAGCTTTTATCTCTCTCCCCTCATCACAAATCAGATTCTTCTGAGGAGTTCCCAGTACATTATCCTTTCCCCTGTGTAATTACCTTAACAAGCTAGAGCTGTTTTTTTTCTCAGAAGGTTTACTCCCTGATATACAGCTGCCTACCCCCTTCGTAAGTGCAGGTCCTAAATGAGCTTTTTTCTCTGTTCCCTCATCACAATTCAGATTCTTTTGGGGAGTTACCAGTACAGTAACCATACCAGGAAGTACTTAGTTTATTAAGCTACTGCTTTTCTTAATCTCAGTGGAGATATTACCTGATAAACAGCTACGTACGCAGCATGTTCATGTCGTTCCTAAATGAGCTTTTATCTCTCGCCCCTCAACACAATCAGATTCTTTTGGGGAGTTACCAGTACAGTATCCATACCAGGAAGTACTTAATTTATTAAGCTACTGCTTTTCTTAATCTCAGTGGAGATATTTACTGATAAACAACTACCTACGCAGCATGTTCATGTCGTTCCTAAATGCGCTTTTATCTCTCTCCCCTCACCACAAATCAGATTCTTCTGAGGAGTTCCCAGTACATTATCCTTTCCCCTGTGTAATTACCTTAACACGCTCCAGCTGTTTTTATTCTCAGAAGCCATACTCCCTGATATACAGCTGCCTACCCGGTTCGTAATTGCAGGTCCTTAATGAGCTTTTTCCTCTGTTCCCTCACCACAATCTAGATTCTTTTGGGGAGTTACAGTACAGTAACCTTACCAGGAAGTACTTAATTTATTAAGCTACTGCTTTTCTTAATCTCAGTGGAGATATTTACTGATAAACAGCTACCTACGCAGCATGTTCATGTCGTTCTTAAATGAGCTTTATCTCTCTCCCGTCACCACAAATCAGATTCTTCTGAGGAGTTCCCAGTACATTATCCTTTCCCCTGTGTAATTACCTTAACAAGCCCCAGCTGTTTTTATTCTCAGAAGGTTTACTCCCTGATATACAGCTGCCTACCCCCTTCGTAAGTGCAGGTCCTAAATGAGCTTTTTTCTCTGTTCCTTCACCATAATCCAGATGCTTTTGGGGAGTTACCAGTACAGTAACCAAACCAGGAAGTACATAATTTATTAAGCTACAGCTTTTCGTAATCTCAGTGGAGATATTTACTGATAAACAGCTACCTACGCAGCATGTTCATGTCGTTCCTAAATGAGCTTTTATCTCTCTCCCCTTACCACAAATCAGATTCTTCTGAGGAGTTCCCAGTACATGATCCTTTCCCCTGTGTAATTACCTTAACAAGCTCCAGCTGTTTTTATTCTCAGAAGGTTTACTCCCTGATATACAGCTGCCTACCCCCTTCGTAAGTGCAGGTCCTAAATGAGCTTATTTCTCTGTTCCCTCACCACAATCCAGATTCTTTTGGGGAGTTACCAGTACAGTAACCATACCAGGAAGTACTTAATTTATTAAGCTACTGCTTTTCTTAATCTCAGTGGAGATATTTACTGATAAACAGCTACCTACGCAGCATGTTCATGTCGTTTCTAAATGAGCTTTTATCTCTCTCCTCTCACCACAAATCAGATTCTACTGAGGAGTTCCCAATACATTATCCTTTCCCCTGTGTAATTACCGTAACAGGCTCCAGCTGTTTTTATTCTCAGAAGGTTTACTCCCTGATATACAGCTGCCTACCCCTTCGTAAGTGCAGGTCCTAAATGAGCTTTTTCCTCTCTTCCCTCACCACAATCCAGATTCTTTTGGGGAGTTACCAGTACAGTAACCATACCAGGAAGTACTTAATTTATTAAGCTACTGCTTTTCTTAATCTCAGTGGAGATATTTATTGATAAACATCTACCTACGCAGCATGTTCATGTCGTTCATAAATGAGCCTTTTTCTTTGTTCCCTCACCACAATTCAGATTCTTTTGGGGAGTTACCAGTAGAGTATCCATACCAGGAAGTACTTAATTTATTAAGCTACTAATTTTCTTAATCTCAGTGGAGATATTTACTGATAAACAGCTACGTATGCAGCATGTTCATGTCGTTCCTAAATGAGCTTTTATCTCTCTCCCCTCACCACAAGTCAGATTCTTCTGAGGAGTACCCAGTACATTATCCTTTCACCTGTGTAATTACCTTCACAAGCTCCAGCTGTTTTTATTCTCATAAGCAATACTCCCCGATATACTGCTGCCTACCCCCTTCGTAAGTGCAGGTCATAAATGAGCTTTTTTCTCTGATCCCTCACCAAAATCCAGATTCTTTTGGGGAGTTACCAGTACAGTAACCATACCAGGAATTACTTAATTTATTAAGCTACTGCTTTTCTTAATGTCAGTGGAGATATTTACTGATAACCAGCTACCTACGCAGCATGTTCATGTCGTTCCTAAATGAGCTTTTATCTCTCTCCCCTCATCACAAATCAGATTCTTCTGAGGAGTTCCCAGTACATTATCCTTTCCCCTGTGTAATTACCTTAACAAGCTAGAGCTGTTTTTATTCTCAGAAGGTTTACTCCCTGATATACAGCTGCCTACCCCCTTCGTAAGTGCAGGTCCTGAATGAGCTTTTTTCTCTGTTCCCTCATCACAATTCAGATTCTTTTGGGGAGTTACCAGTACAGTAACCATACCAGGAAGTACTTAATTTATTAAGCTACTGCTTTTCTTAATGTCAGTGGAGATATTTACTGATAAACAGCTACCTACGCAGCATGTTCATGTCGTTCCTATATGAGCTTTTATCTCTCTCCCCTCATCACAAATCAGATTCTTCTGAGGAGTTCCCAGTACATTATCCTTTCCCCTGTGTAATTACCTTAACAAGCTCCATCTGTTTTTATTCTCAGAAGCGATACTCCCTGATATACAGCTCCCTACCCCCTTCGTAAGTGCAGGTCCTAAATGAGCTTTTTTCTCTGTTCCCTCACCACAATACAGATTCTTTTGGGGAGTTACCAGTACAGTATCCATACCAGGAAGTACTTAATTTATTAAGCTACTGCTTTTCTTAATCTCAGTGGAGATATTTACTGATAAACAGCTACCTACGCAGTATGTTCATGTCGTTCCTAAATGAGCTTTTATATCTCTCCCCCTCACCACAAATCAGATTCTTCTGAGGAGTTCCCAGTACATTATCCTTTCCGCTGTGTAATTACCTTAACAAGCTCCAGCTGTTTTTATTCTCAGAAGGTTTACTCTCTGATATACAGCTGCCTACCCCCTTCGTAAGTGCATGTCCTAAATGGGCTTTTTTCTCTGTTCCCTCACAAAAATCCAGATTCTTTTGGGGAGTTACCAGTACAGTAACCATACCAGGAAGTGCTTAATTTATTAAGCTACTGCTTTTCTTAATCTCAGTGGAGATATTTACTGATAAACAGCTACCTACGCAGCATGTTCATGTCGTTCCTAAATGAGCTTTTTTCTCTGTTCCCTCACCAAAATCCAGATTCTTTTGGGGAGTTACCAGTACAGTATCCATACCAGGAAGTACTTAATTTATTAAGCTACTGCTTTTCTTAATCTCAGTGGAGATATTTACTGATAAACAGCTACGTATGCAGCATGTTCATGTCGTTCCTAAATGAGCTTTTATCTCTCTCCCCTCACCACAAATCAGATTCTTCTGAGGAGTTCCCAGTACCTTATCCTTTCCCCTGTGTAATTACCTTAACAAGCTCCGGCTGTTTTTATTCTCAGAAGCGATACTCCCTGATATACAGCTGGCTACCTCTTTCCTAAATGCAGGTCATAAATGAGCTTTTTTCTCTGTTCCCTCACCACAATCCAGATTCTTTTGGGGAGTTACCAGTACAGTATCCATACCAGGAAGTACTTAATTTATTAAGATACTGATTTTCTTAATCTCAATAGAGATATTTACTGATAAACAGCTACGTATGCAACATGTTCCTGTCGTTCCTAAATGAGCTTTTATCTCTCTCCCCTCACCACAAATCAGATTCTTCTGAGGAGTTCCCAGTACATTATCCTTTCCCCTGTGTAATTACCTTAACAAGCTCCAGCTGTTTTTATTCTCAGAAGCGATAATCCCTGATATACAGCTGCCTAACCCCTTCGTAAGTGCAGGTCATAAATGAGCTTTTTTCTCTGTTCCCTCACCACAATCCAGATTCTTTTGGGGAGTTACCAGTACAGTAACCATACCAGGATTTACTTAATTTATTAAGCTACTGCTTTTCTTAATGGCAGTGGAGATATTTACTGATAAACAGCTACCTACGCAGCATGTTCATGTCGTTCCTAAATGAGCTTTTATCTCTCTCCCCTCATCACAAATCAGATTCTTCTGAGGAGTTCCCAGTACATTATCCTTTCCCCTGTGTAATTACCTTAACAACCTCCAGCTGTTTTTATTCTCAGAAGGTTTACTCCCTGATATACAGCTGCCTACCCCCTTCGTAAGTGCACGTCCTAAATGAGCTTTTTTCTCTGTTCCCTCACCACAATCCAGTTTCTTTTGGGGAGTTACCAGTACAGTAACCATACCAGGAAGTACTTAATTTATTAAGCTACTGCTTTTCTTAATCTCAGTGGAGATATTTACTGATAAACAGCTACCTACGCAGCATGTTCATGTCATTCCTATATGAGCTTTTATCTCTCTCCCGTCACCACAAATCAGATACTTCTGAGGAGTTCCCAGTACATTATCCTTTCCCCTGTGTAATTACCTTAACAACCTCCAGCTGTTTTTATTCTCAGAAGGTTTACTCCGTGATATACAACTGCCTACCCCCTTCGTAAGTGCAGCTCCTAAATGAGCTTTTTTCTCTGTTCTCTCACCACAATCCAGATTCTTTTGGGGAGTTACCAGTACACTAACCATACCAGGAAGTACTATATTTATTAAGCTACTTCTTTTCTAAATCTCAGTGGAGATATTTACTGATAAACAGCTATCTACGCAGCATGTTCATGTCGTTCCTAAATGAGCTTATTTCTCTGTTCCCTCACCACAATCCAGATTCTTTTGGGGAATTACCAGTACAGTAACCATACCAGGAAGTACTTAATTTATTAAGCTACTGCTTTTCTTAATCTCAGTGGAGATATTTAATGATAAACAGCTACCTACGCAGCAAGTTCATGTCGTTTCTAAATGAGCTTTTATCTCTCTCCTCTCACCACATATCAGATTCTACTGAGGAGTTCCCAATACATTATTCCTTCCCCTGTGTAATTACCGCAACAGGCTCCAGCTGTTTTTATTCTCAGAAGGTTTACTCCCTGATATACAGGTGCCTACCCCTTCGTAAGTGCAGGTCCTAAATGAGCTTTTTTCTCCCTTCCCTCGCCACAATCCAGATTCTTTTGGGGAGTTACCAGTACAGTAACCATACCAGGAAGTACTTAATTTATTAAGCTACTGCTTTTCTTAATCTCAGTGGAGATATTTATTGATAAACATCTACCTACGCAGCATGTTCATGTCGTTCATAAATGAGCCTTTTTCTTTGTTCCCTCACCACAATTCAGATTCTTTTGGGGAGTTACCAGTAGAGTATCCATACCAGGAAGTACTTAATTTATTAAGCTACTAATTTTCTTAATCTCAGTGGAGATATTTACTGATAAACAGCTACGTATGCAGCATGTTCATGTCGTTCCTAAATGAGCTTTTATCTCTCTCCCCTCACCACAAGTCAGATTCTTCTGAGGAGTACCCAGTACATTATCCTTTCACCTGTGTAATTACCTTAACAAGCTCCAGCTGTTTTTATTCTCATAAGCAATACTCCCCGATATACTGCTGCCTACCCCCTTCGTAAGTGCAGGTCATAAATGAGCTTTTTTCTCGGATCCCTCACCAAAATCCAGATTCTTTGGGGAGTTACCAGTACAGTAACCATACCAGGAATTACTTAATTTATTAAGCTACTGCTTTTCTTAATGTCAGTGGAGATATTTACTGATAACCAGCTACCTACGCAGCATGTTCATGTCGTTCCTAAATGAGCTTTTATCTCTCTCCCCTCATCACAAATCAGATTCTTCTGAGGAGTTCCCAGTACATTATCCTTTCCCCTGTGTAATTACCTTAACAATGTCCAGCTGTTTTTATTCTCAGAAGGTTAACTCCCTGATATACAGCTGCCTACCCCCTTCGTAAGTGCAGGTCCTAAATGAGCTTATTTCTCTGTTCCCTCACCACAATCCAGATTCTTTTGGGGAGTTACCAGTACAGTAACCGTGCCAGGAAGTACTTAATTTATTAAGCTACTGCTTTTCTTAATCTCAGTGGAGATATTTAATGATAAACAGCTACCTACGCAGCATGATCATGTCGTTTCTAAATGAGCTTTTATCTCTCTCCTCTCACCACAAATCAGATTCTACTGAGGAGTTCCCAATACATTATCCTTTCCCCTGTGTAATTACCGTAACAGGCTCCAGCTGTTTTTATTGTCAGAAGGTTTACTCCCTGATATACAGCTGCCTACCCCTTCGTAAGTGCAGGTCCTAAATGAGATTTTTTCTCTCTTCCCTCACCACAATCCAGATTCTTTTGGGGAGTTACCAGTACAATAATCATACCAGGAAGTACTTAATTTATTAAGCTACTGCTTTTCTTAATCTCAGTGGAGATATTTATTGATAAACATCTACCTACGCAGCATGTTCATGTCGTTCATAAATGAGCCTTTTTCTTTGTTCCCTCACCACAATTCAGATTCTTTTGGGGAGTTACCAGTAGAGTATCCATACCAGGAAGTACTTAATTTATTAAGCTACTAATTTTCTTAATCTCAGTGGAGATATTTACTGATAAACAGCTACGTATGCAGCATGTTCATGTCGTTCCTAAATGAGCTTTTATCTCTCTCCCCTCACCACAAATCAGATTCTTCTGAGGATTACCCAGTACATTATCCTTTCACCTGTGTAATTACCTTAACATGCTCCAGCTGTTTTTATTCTCAGAAGCAATACTCCCCGATATACTGCTGCCTACCCCCTTCGTAAGTGCAGGTCATAAATGAGCTTTTTTCTCTTATCCCTCACCAAAATCCAGATTCTTTTGGGGAGTTACCAGTACAGTAACCATACCAGGAATTACTTAATTTATTAAGCTACTGCTTTTCTTAATGTCAGTGGAGATATTTACTGATAAACAGCTACCTACGCAGCATGTTCATGTCGTTCCTAAATGAGCTTTTATCTCTCTCCCCTCATCACAAATCAGATTCTTCTGAGGAGTTCCCAGTACATTATCCTTTCCCCTGTGTAATTACCTTAACAAGCTAGAGCTGTTTTTTTTCTCAGAAGGTTTACTCCCTGATATACAGCTGCCTACCCCCTTCGTAAGTGCAGGTCCTAAATGAGCTTTTTTCTCTGTTCCCTCATCACAATTCAGATTCTTTTGGGGAGTTACCAGTACAGTAACCATACCAGGAAGTACTTAGTTTATTAAGCTACTGCTTTTCTTAATCTCAGTGGAGATATTACCTGATAAACAGCTACGTACGCAGCATGTTCATGTCGTTCCTAAATGAGCTTTTATCTCTCGCCCCTCAACACAATCAGATTCTTTTGGGGAGTTACCAGTACAGTATCCATACCAGGAAGTACTTAATTTATTAAGCTACTGCTTTTCTTAATCTCAGTGGAGATATTTACTGATAAACAACTACCTACGCAGCATGTTCATGTCGTTCCTAAATGCGCTTTTATCTCTCTCCCCTCACCACAAATCAGATTCTTCTGAGGAGTTCCCAGTACATTATCCTTTCCCCTGTGTAATTACCTTAACACGCTCCAGCTGTTTTTATTCTCAGAAGCCATACTCCCTGATATACAGCTGCCTACCCCGTTCGTAATTGCAGGTCCTTAATGAGCTTTTTCCTCTGTTCCCTCACCACAATCTAGATTCTTTTGGGGAGTTACAGTACAGTAACCTTACCAGGAAGTACTTAATTTATTAAGCTACTGCTTTTCTTAATCTCAGTGGAGATATTTACTGATAAACAGCTACCTACGCAGCATGTTCATGTCGTTCTTAAATGAGCTTTTATCTCTCTCCCGTCACCACAAATCAGATTCTTCTGAGGAGTTCCCAGTACATTATCCTTTCCCCTGTGTAATTACCTTAACAAGCCCCAGCTGTTTTTATTCTCAGAAGGTTTACTCCCTGATATACAGCTGCCTACCCCCTTCGTAAGTGCAGGTCCTAAATGAGCTTTTTTCTCTGTTCCTTCACCATAATCCAGATGCTTTTGGGGAGTTACCAGTACAGTAACCAAACCAGGAAGTACATAATTTATTAAGCTACAGCTTTTCGTAATCTCAGTGGAGATATTTACTGATAAACAGCTACCTACGCAGCATGTTCATGTCGTTCCTAAATGAGCTTTTATCTCTCTCCCCTTACCACAAATCAGATTCTTCTGAGGAGTTCCCAGTACATGATCCTTTCCCCTGTGTAATTACCTTAACAAGCTCCAGCTGTTTTTATTCTCAGAAGGTTTACTCCCTGATATACAGCTGCCTACCCCCTTCGTAAGTGCAGGTCCTAAATGAGCTTATTTCTCTGTTCCCTCACCACAATCCAGATTCTTTTGGGGAGTTACCAGTACAGTAACCATACCAGGAAGTACTTAATTTATTAAGCTACTGCTTTTCTTAATCTCAGTGGAGATATTTACTGATAAACAGCTACCTACGCAGCATGTTCATGTCGTTTCTAAATGAGCTTTTATCTCTCTCCTCTCACCACAAATCAGATTCTACTGAGGAGTTCCCAATACATTATCCTTTCCCCTGTGTAATTACCGTAACAGGCTCCAGCTGTTTTTATTCTCAGAAGGTTTACTCCCTGATATACAGCTGCCTACCCCTTCGTAAGTGCAGGTCCTAAATGAGCTTTTTCCTCTCTTCCCTCACCACAATCCAGATTCTTTTGGGGAGTTACCAGTACAGTAACCATACCAGGAAGTACTTAATTTATTAAGCTACTGCTTTTCTTAATCTCAGTGGAGATATTTATTGATAAACATCTACCTACGCAGCATGTTCATGTCGTTCATAAATGAGCCTTTTTCTTTGTTCCCTCACCACAATTCAGATTCTTTTGGGGAGTTACCAGTAGAGTATCCATACCAGGAAGTACTTAATTTATTAAGCTACTAATTTTCTTAATCTCAGTGGAGATATTTACTGATAAACAGCTACGTATGCAGCATGTTCATGTCGTTCCTAATGAGCTTTTATCTCTCTCCCCTCACCACAAGTCAGATTCTTCTGAGGAGTACCCAGTACATTATCCTTTCACCTGTGTAATTACCTTCACAAGCTCCAGCTGTTTTTATTCTCATAAGCAATACTCCCCGATATACTGCTGCCTACCCCCTTCGTAAGTGCAGGTCATAAATGAGCTTTTTTCTCTGATCCCTCACCAAAATCCAGATTCTTTTGGGGAGTTACCAGTACAGTAACCATACCAGGAATTACTTAATTTATTAAGCTACTGCTTTTCTTAATGTCAGTGGAGATATTTACTGATAACCAGCTACCTACGCAGCATGTTCATGTCGTTCCTAAATGAGCTTTTATCTCTCTCCCCTCATCACAAATCAGATTCTTCTGAGGAGTTCCCAGTACATTATCCTTTCCCCTGTGTAATTACCTTAACAAGCTAGAGCTGTTTTTATTCTCAGAAGGTTTACTCCCTGATATACAGCTGCCTACCCCCTTCGTAAGTGCAGGTCCTGAATGAGCTTTTTTCTCTGTTCCCTCATCACAATTCAGATTCTTTTGGGGAGTTACCAGTACAGTAACCATACCAGGAAGTACTTAATTTATTAAGCTACTGCTTTTCTTAATGTCAGTGGAGATATTTACTGATAAACAGCTACCTACGCAGCATGTTCATGTCGTTCCTATATGAGCTTTTATCTCTCTCCCCTCATCACAAATCAGATTCTTCTGAGGAGTTCCCAGTACATTATCCTTTCCCCTGTGTAATTACCTTAACAAGCTCCATCTGTTTTTATTCTCAGAAGCGATACTCCCTGATATACAGCTCCCTACCCCCTTCGTAAGTGCAGGTCCTAAATGAGCTTTTTTCTCTGTTCCCTCACCACAATCCAGATTCTTTTGGGGAGTTACCAGTACAGTATCCATACCAGGAAGTACTTAATTTATTAAGCTACTGCTTTTCTTAATCTCAGTGGAGATATTTACTGATAAACAGCTACCTACGCAGTATGTTCATGTCGTTCCTAAATGAGCTTTTATATCTCTCCCCTCACCACAAATCAGATTCTTCTGAGGAGTTCCCAGTACATTATCCTTTCCGCTGTGTAATTACCTTAACAAGCTCCAGCTGTTTTTATTCTCAGAAGGTTTACTCTCTGATATACAGCTGCCTACCCCCTTCGTAAGTGCATGTCCTAAATGGGCTTTTTTCTCTGTTCCCTCACAAAAATCCAGATTCTTTTGGGGAGTTACCAGTACAGTAACCATACCAGGAAGTGCTTAATTTATTAAGCTACTGCTTTTCTTAATCTCAGTGGAGATATTTACTGATAAACAGCTACCTACGCAGCATGTTCATGTCGTTCCTAAATGAAGCTTTTTTCTCTGTTCCCTCACCAAAATCCAGATTCTTTTGGGGAGTTACCAGTACAGTATCCATACCAGGAAGTACTTAATTTATTAAGCTACTGCTTTTCTTAATCTCAGTGGAGATATTTACTGATAAACAGCTACGTATGCAGCATGTTCATGTCGTTCCTAAATGAGCTTTTATCTCTCTCCCCTCACCACAAATCAGATTCTTCTGAGGAGTTCCCAGTACCTTATCCTTTCCCCTGTGTAATTACCTTAACAAGCTCCGGCTGTTTTTATTCTCAGAAGCGATACTCCCTGATATACAGCTGGCTACCTCTTTCCTAAATGCAGGTCATAAATGAGCTTTTTTCTCTGTTCCCTCACCACAATCCAGATTCTTTTGGGGAGTTACCAGTACAGTATCCATACCAGGAAGTACTTAATTTATTAAGATACTGCTTTTCTTAATCTCAATAGAGATATTTACTGATAAACAGCTACGTATGCAACATGTTCCTGTCGTTCCTAAATGAGCTTTTATCTCTCTCCCCTCACCACAAATCAGATTCTTCTGAGGAGTTCCCAGTACATTATCCTTTCCCCTGTGTAATTACCTTAACAAGCTCCAGCTGTTTTTATTCTCAGAAGCGATAATCCCTGATATACAGCTGCCTAACCCCTTCGTAAGTGCAGGTCATAAATGAGCTTTTTTCTCTGTTCCCTCACCACAATCCAGATTCTTTTGGGGAGTTACCAGTACAGTAACCATACCAGGATTTACTTAATTTATTAAGCTACTGCTTTTCTTAATGGCAGTGGAGATATTTACTGATAAACAGCTACCTACGCAGCATGTTCATGTCGTTCCTAAATGAGCTTTTATCTCTCTCCCCTCATCACAAATCAGATTCTTCTGAGGAGTTCCCAGTACATTATCCTTTCCCCTGTGTAATTACCTTAACAACCTCCAGCTGTTTTTATTCTCAGAAGGTTTACTCCCTGATATACAGCTGCCTACCCCCTTCGTAAGTGCACGTCCTAAATGAGCTTTTTTCTCTGTTCCCTCACCACAATCCAGTTTCTTTTGGGGAGTTACCAGTACAGTAACCATACCAGGAAGTACTTAATTTATTAAGCTACTGCTTTTCTTAATCTCAGTGGAGATATTTACTGATAAACAGCTACCTACGCAGCATGTTCATGTCATTCCTATATGAGCTTTTATCTCTCTCCCGTCACCACAAATCAGATACTTCTGAGGAGTTCCCAGTACATTATCCTTTCCCCTGTGTAATTACCTAACAACCTCCAGCTGTTTTTATTCTCAGAAGGTTTACTCCGTGATATACAACTGCCTACCCCCTTCGTAAGTGCAGCTCCTAAATGAGCTTTTTTCTCTGTTCTCTCACCACAATCCAGATTCTTTTGGGGAGTTACCAGTACACTAACCATACCAGGAAGTACTATATTTATTAAGCTACTTCTTTTCTAAATCTCAGTGGAGATATTTACTGATAAACAGCTATCTACGCAGCATGTTCATGTCGTTCCTAAATGAGCTTATTTCTCTGTTCCCTCACCACAATCCAGATTCTTTGGGGAGTTACCAGTACAGTAACCATACCAGGAAGTACTTAATTTATTAAGCTACTGCTTTTCTTAATCTCAGTGGAGATATTTAATGATAAACAGCTACCTACGCAGCAAGTTCATGTCGTTTCTAAATGAGCTTTTATCTCTCTCCTCTCACCACATATCAGATCTACTGAGGAGTTCCCAATACATTATTCCTTCCCTGTGTAATTACCGCAACAGGCTCCAGCTGTTTTTATTCTCAGAAGGTTTACTCCCTGATATACAGGTGCCTACCCCTTCGTAAGTGCAGGTCCTAAATGAGCTTTTTTCTCCCTTCCCTCGCCACAATCCAGATTCTTTTGGGGAGTTACCAGTACAGTAACCATACCAGGAAGTACTTAATTTATTAAGCTACTGCTTTTCTTAATCTCAGTGGAGATATTTATTGATAAACATCTACCTACGCAGCATGTTCATGTCGTTCATAAATGAGCCTTTTTCTTTGTTCCTCACCACAATTCAGATTCTTTTGGGGATTACCAGTAGAGTATCCATACCAGGAAGTACTTAATTTATTAAGCTACTAATTTTCTTAATCTCAGTGGAGATATTTACTGATAAACAGCTACGTATGCAGCATGTTCATGTCGTTCCTAAATGAGCTTTTATCTCTCTCCCCTCACCACAAGTCAGATTCTTCTGAGGAGTACCCAGTACATTATCCTTTCACCTGTGTAATTACCTTAACAAGCTCCAGCTGTTTTTATTCTCATAAGCAATACTCCCCGATATACTGCTGCCTACCCCCTTCGTAAGTGCAGGTCATAAATGAGCTTTTTTCTCGGATCCCTCACCAAAATCCAGATTCTTTGGGGAGTTACCAGTACAGTAACCATACCAGGAATTACTTAATTTATTAAGCTACTGCTTTTCTTAATGTCAGTGGAGATATTTACTGATAACCAGCTACCTACGCAGCATGTTCATGTCGTTCCTAAATGAGCTTTTATCTCTCTCCCCTCATCACAAATCAGATTCTTCTGAGGAGTTCCCAGTACACTATCCTTTCCCCTGTGTAATTACCTTAACAAGCTCCAGCTGTTTTTATTCTCAGAAGTTTTACTCTCTGATATACAGCTGCCTACCCCCTTCGTAAGTGCATGTCCTAAATGGGCTTTTTTCTCTGTTCCCTCACAAAAATCCAGATTCTTTTGGGAGTTACCAGTACAGTAACCATACCAGGAAGTGCTTAATTTATTAAGCTACTGCTTTTCTTAATCTCAGTGGAGATATTTACTGATAAACAGCTACCTACGCAGCATGTTCATGTCGTTCCTAAATGAGCTTTTTTCTCTGTTCCCTCACCAAAATCCAGATTCTTTTGGGGAGTTACCAGTACAGTATCCATACCAGGAAGTACTTAATTTATTAAGCTACTGCTTTTCTTAATCTCAGTGGAGATATTTACTGATAAACAGCTACGTATGCAGCATGTACATGTCGTTCTAAATGAGCTTTTATCTCTCTCCCCTCACCACAAATCAGATTCTTCTGAGGAGTTCCCAGTACATTATCCTATCCCCTGTGTAATTACCTTAACAAGCTCCAGCTGCTTTTATTCTCAGAAGCTATACTCCCTGATATACAGCTGCCTACCCCCTTCGTAAGTGCAGGTCCTAAATGAGCTTTTTTCTCTGTTCCCTCACCACAATCCAGATTATTTTGGGGAGTTACCAGTACAGTATCCATACCAGGAAGTACTTAATTTATTAAGCTACTGCTTTTCTTAATCTCAGTGGAGATATTTACTGATGAACAGCTACATATGCAGCATGATCATGTCGTTCCTAAATGAGCTTTTATCTCTCTCAATTCACAAAAAATCAGATTCTTCTGAGGAGTTCCCAGTACATTATCCTTTCCCCTGTGTAAATACCTTAAAAAGCTCCATCTGTTTTTATTCTCAGAATGTTTACTCCCTGATATACAGCTGCCTACCCCCTTCGTAAGTGCAGGTCCTAAATGAGCTTTTTTCTATGTTCCCTCACCACAATCCAGATTCTTTGGGGAGTTACCAGTACAGTTATCATACCAGGAAGTACTTAATTTATTAAGCTACTGCTTTTCTTAATCTCAGTGGAGATATTTACTGATAAACAGCTACCTACGCAGAATGTTCATGTCGTTCCGAAATGAGCTTTTATCTCTCTCCCCTCCGCACAAATCAGATTCTTGTGAGGAGTTCCCAGTACATTATCCTTTCCCCTGTGTAATTACCTTAACAAGCTCCAGCTGTTTTTATTCTCAGAAGGTTTACTCCCTGATATACAGCTGCCTACCCCCTTCGTAAGTGCAGGTCCTAAATGAGCTTTTTTCTCTGTTCCCTCACAAAAATCCAGATTCTTTGGGAAGTTACCAGTACAGTAACCATACCAGGAAGTACTTAATTTATTAAGCTACTGCTTTTCTTAATCTCATTGGAGATATTTACTGATAAACAGCTACCTACGCAGCATGTTCATGTCGTTCCTAAATAAGCTTTTTTCTCTGTTTCATCACCACAATCCAGATTCTTTTGGTGAGTTACCAGTACAGTATCCATACCAGGAAGTACTTAATTTATTAAGCTACTGTTTTTCTTAATCTCAGTGGAGATATTTACTGATAAACAGCTACCTATGCAGCATGTTCATGTCGTTCCTAAATGAGCTTTTATCTCTCTCCCGTCACCACAAATCAGATTCTTCTGAGGAGTTCCCAGTACATTATCCTTTCCCCTGTGTAATTACCTTAACAAGCTCCAGCTGTTTTTATTCTCAGAAGGTTTACTCCCTGATATACAGCTGCCTACCCCTTCGTAAGTGCAGGTCCTAAATGAGCTTTTTTCTCTGTTCCCTCACCACAATCCAGATTCTTTTGGGGAGTTACCAGTACAGCATCCATACCAGGAAGTACTTAATTTATTAAGATACAGTTTTTCTTAATCTCAGTGGAGATATTTACTGATAAACAGCTACCTATGCAGCATGTTCATGTCGTTCCTAAATGAGCTTTTATCTCTCTCCCGTCACCACAAATCAGATTCTTCTGAGGAGTTCCCAGTACATTATCCTTTCCCCTGTTTAATTACCTTAACAAGCTCCAGCTGTTTTTATTCTCAGAAGGTTTACTCCCTGATATACAGCTGCCTACCCCCTTCGTAAGTGCAGGTCCTAAATGAGCTTTTTTCTCTGTTCCCTCACCACAATCCAGATTCTTTTGGGGAGTTACCAGTACAGTATCCATACCAGGAAGTACTTAATTTATTAAGATACTGCTTTTCTTAAACTCAGTAGAGATATTTACTGATAAACAGCTACGTATGCAACATGTTCCTGTCGTTCCTAAATGAGCTTTTATCTCTCTCCCCTCACCACAAATCAGATTCTTCTGAGGAGTTCCCAGTACATTATCCTTTCCCCTGTGTAATTACCTTTACAAGCACCATGTGTTTTTATTCTCAGAAACGATACTATCTGATATACAGCTGTCTACCCCCTTCGTAAGTGTAGGTCCTAAATGAGCTTTATTCTCTGTTCCCTCACCACAATCCAGATTCTTTTGGGGAGTTACCAGTACAGTAACCATACCAGGAAGTACTTAATTTATTAAGCTACTGCTTTTCTTAATCTCAGTGGAGATATTTACTGATAAACAGCTACATACGCAGCATGTTCATGTCGTTCCTAAATGAGCTTTTATCTCTCTACCCTCATCACAAATCAGATTCTTCTGAGGAGTTCCCAGTATATGATCCTTTCCCCTGTGTAATTACCTTAACAAGCTCCAGCTGTTTTTATTCTCAGAAGGTTTACTCCCTGATATGCAGCTGCCTACCCCCTTCATAAGTGCAGGTCCAAAATGAGCTTTTTTCTCTGTTCCCTCACCACAAACCAGATTCTTTTTGGAGTTAGCAGTACAGTAACCATACCAGGAAGTACTTAATTTATTAAGCTACTGCTTTTCTTAATCTCAGTGGAGATATTTACTGATAAAGAGCTACCTCCGCAGCATGTTCATGTCCTTCCTAAATGAGCTTTTATCTCTCTCCCCTCACCACAAATCAGATTCTTCTGAGGAGTTCCAGTACATTATCCTTTCCCCTGTGTAATTACCTTAACAAGCTCCAGCTGTTTTTATTCTCAGAAGGATTACTCCCTGATATACTGCTGCCTACCCCCTTCGTAAGTGCACGTCCTAAATGAGCTTTTTTCTCTCTTCCCTCACCACAATCCAGATTCTCTTGGGGAGTTACCAGTACAGTTACCATACCAGGAAGTACTTAATTTATTAAGCTACTGCTTCTCTTAACCTCAGTGGAGATATTTACTGATAAACAGCTACCTACGCAGCATGTTCATGTCGTTCCGAAATGAGCTTTTATCTCTCTCCCCTCACCACAAATCAGATTCTTCTGAGGAGTTCCAGTACATTATCCTTTCCCCTGTGTAATTACCTTAACAAGCTCCAGCTGTTTTTATTCTCAGAAGGTTTACTCCCTGATATACAGCTGCCTACCCCCTTCGTAAGTGCAGGTCCTAAATGAGCTTTTTTCTCTGTTCCCTCACAAAAATCCAGATTCTTTGGGGAGTTACCAGTACAGTAACCATACCAGGAAGTACTTAATTTATTAAGCTACTGCTTTTCTTAATCTCATTGGAGATATTTACTGATAAACAGCTACCTAAGCAGCATGTTCATGTCGTTCCTAAATAAGCTTTTTTCTCTGTTTCCTCACCACAATCCAGATTCTTTTGGTGAGTTACCAGTACAGTATCCATACCAGGAAGTACTTAATTTATTAAGCTACTGTTTTTCTTAATCTCAGTGGAGATATTTACTGATAAACAGCTACCTATGCAGCATGTTCATATCGTTCCTAAATGAGCTTTTATCTCTCTCCCGTCACCACAAATCAGATTCTTCTGAGGAGTTCCCAGTACATTATCCTTTCCCCTGTGTAATTACCTTAACAAGCTCCAGCTGTTTTTATTCTCAGAATGTTTACTCCCTGATATACAGCTGCCTACCCCCTTCGTAAGTTCAGGTCCTAAATGAGCTTTTTTCTATGTTCCCTCACCACAATCCAGATTCTTTTGGGGAGTTACCAGTACAGTTATCATACCAGGAAGTACTTAATTTATTAAGCTACTGCTTTTCTTAATCTCAGTGGAGATATTTACTGATAAACAGCTACCTACGCAGAATGTTCATGTCGTTCCGAAATGAGCTTTTATCTCTCTCCCTCCGCACAAATCAGATTCTTGTGAGGAGTTCCCAGTACATTATCCTTTCCCCCTGTGTAATTACCTTAACAAGCTCCAGCTGTTTTTATTCTCAGAAGGTTTACTCCCTGATTTACAGCT
>NW_025956995.1:0-28041 GCF_023159225.1 Perognathus longimembris pacificus
ATTCTATTGGGGAGTTACCAGTACAATATCCATACGAGGAAGTACTTAATTTATTAAGCTACTGCTTTTCAAATCTCATTGGAGATATTTACTGATAAAAAGCTACCTACAGAGCTTGTTCATGTCGTTCCTAAATGAGCTTTTATCTCTCTCCCCTCACCACAAATCAGATTCTTCTGAGGAGTTCCCAGTACATTATCATTTCCCCTGTGTAATTCCCTTAACAAGCTCCAGCTGTTTTTATTCTCAGAAGGTTACTCCCTGATATACAGCTGCCTACACCCTTCGTAATTGCAGGTCCTAAATGAGCTTTTTTCTCTGTTCCCTCACCACAATCCAGATTCTATTGGGGAGTTACCAGTAGAGTAACCATACCAGGAAGTACTTCACTTATTAAGCTACTACTATTCTTAATCTCAGTGGAGATATTTACTGATAAACAGCTACCTACGCAGCATGTTCATGTCGTTCCTAAATGAGCTTTTATGTCTCTCCCCTCACCACAAATCAGATTCTTCAGAGGAGTTCCCAGTACATTATCCTTTTAGCTGTTTTTTTTTCAGAAGTTTTACTCCCTGATTTACAGCTGCCTACCCCCTTCGTAAGTGCAGGTTCTAAATGAGCTTTTTTCTCTGTTCCCTCACCACAATCCAGATTCTTTTGGGGAGTTACCAGTACAGTAACCATACCAGGACGTACTTAATTTTTTAACCTACTGCTTTTCTTAATCTCAGCGGAGATATTTACTGATAAACAGCTACCTATGCAGCATTTTCATGTCGTAAATAAATGAGCTTTTATATCTCTCCCCTCACCACAAATCAGATTCTTCTGAGGAGTTCCCAGTACATTATCCTTTCCCCTGTGTAATTACCTTAACAAGCTCCAACTGTTTTTATTCTCAGAAGGTTTACTCCCTGATATACAGCTGCCTATAACCTTCGTAAGTGCAGGTCCTAAATGAGCTTATTTCTGTGTTCCGTCACCACAATCCAGATTCATTTGGGGAGTTACCAGTAGAGTAACCATACCAGGAAGTACTTAATTTATTAAGGTACTGCTTTTCTTAATCTCAGTGGAGATATTTGCTGATAAATAGCTACCTACGTAGCATGTTCATGTCGTTCCAAAATGAGCTTTTTTATCTCTCCCCTCACCACAATCAGATTCTTCTGAGGAGTTCCCAGTACATTATCCTTTCCATTGTGTAATTACCTTAACAAGCTCCAGCTGTTTTATTCTCACAAGGTTTACTCCCTGTTATACCGCTGACTACCCCTTCGTAAGTGCAGGTCCTAATGAGCTTTTTTCTCTGTTCCTTCACCACAATCCAGATTCTTTTTGGGAGTTACCAGTACAGTAACCATACCAGGACGTACTTAATTTATTAACCTACTGCTTTTCTTAATCTCAATGGAGATATTTACTGACAAACAGCTACGTATGCAGCACGTTCATGTCGTTCCCAAATGAGCTTTTATCTCTCTCCCCTCACCACAAATCACAGTCTTCTGAGGAGTTCCCAGTACATTATCCTTTCCCCTGTGTAATTACCTAAAGAAGCTCCAGCTGTTTTTATTCTCAGAGGTATACTCCCTGATAAACAGCTGCCTACCCCCTTCGTAAGTGCAGGTCCTAAATGAGCTTTTTTCTCTGTTCCCTCACCACAATCCAGATTCTTTTTGGGAGTTTCCCGTACAGTAACCATACCAGGAAGTACTTAATTTATTAAGCTACTGCTTTTCTTAATCTCTGTGGTGATATTTACCGATAAACAGCTACCTATGCAGCATTTTCATGTCGTTCCTAAATGAGCTTTTATCTCTCTCCCCTCACCACAAATCAGATTCTTCTGACGAGTTCCCAGTACATTATCCTTTCCCCTGTGTAATTACCTTAACAAGCTCCAGCTGTTTTTATTCTCAGAAGGTTTACTCCCTGATATACAGCTGCCTACCCCCTTCGTAAGTGCAGGTACTAAATGAGATTTTTTTCTGTGTTACCTCACCACAATCCAGATTCTTTTGGGAGTTACCAGTACAGTAACCATACCAGGAAGTACTTAATTTCTTATGCTACAGCTTTTATTAATCTCTGTGGAGATATTTACTGATAAACAGCTACCTACTCCACATGTTCATGTCGTTCCTTAATGAGCTTTTATCTCTCTCCCCTCACCACAAATCAGATTCTTCTGAGGAGTTCCCAGCACATTATGCTTTCTCCTGTGTAATTACCTTAACAAGCTCCAGCTGTTTTTATTCTCAGAAGTGTTTATTCCCTGATATACAGCTGCCTACCCCCTTCGTAAGTGCAGGTCCTAAATGAGCTTTTTTCTCTGTTCCCTCACCACAATCAAGATTCTTTTGGGGAGTTACCAGTACAGTAACCATACCAGGAAGTACTTAATTTATTAAGCTACTGCTTTTCTTAATCTCAGTGGAGATATTTACGGATAAACAGCTACCTACGCAGCATGTTCATGTCATTCCTAAATGAGCTTTTATCTCTCTCCCCTCACCACAAATCAGATTCTTCTGAGGAGTTCCCAGTACATTATCCTTTCCCTTGTGTAATTACCTTAACAAGCTCCAGCTGTTTTTATTCTCAGAAGGGATACTCCCTGATATACAGCTGCATACCGCCTTCGTAAGTGCAGGTCCTAAATGAGCTTTTTTCTCTGTTCCCTCACCACAATCCAGATTCTTTTGGGGAGTTACCAATACAGTAACCATACCAGGAATTAATTAATTTATTAAGCTACTGCTTTTCTTAATCTCAGTGGAGATATTTACTGACAAACAGCTACCTACGCAGCATGTTCATGTCTTTCATAAATGAGCTTTTATCTCTCTCTCCTCACCACAAATCAGATTCTTCTGAGGAGTTCCCAGTACATTATCCTTTCCCCTGTGTAATTACCTTAACAAGCTCCAGCTGTTTTTATTCTCAGAAGGGATACTCCCTGATATACAGCTGCCTACCCCCTTCGTAAGTACAGGTCCTAAATGAGCTTTTTTCTCTGTTCCCTCACCACAACCCAGATTCTTTTGGGGAGTTACAAGTACAGTAACCATACCAGGAAGTACTTAATTTATTAAGCTACTGCTTTTCTTAATCTCAGTGGAGATATTTACTGATAAACAGCTACTTACGCAGCATGTTCTTGTCGTTCCTAAATGAGCTTTTATCTCTCTCCCCTCACCACAAATCTGATTCTTCTGAGGAGTTGCCAGTACATTATCCTTTCCCCTGTGTAATTACCTTAACAAGCTCCAGCTGTTTTTATTCTCAGAAGGGATACTCCCTAATATACAGCTGCCTACCCCCGTCGTAAGTGCAGGTCCTAAATAAGCTTTTTTCTCTGTTACCTCACCACAATCCAGATTCTATTGGGGAGTTACCAGTACAATATCCATACGAGGAAGTACTTAATTTATTAAGCTACTGCTTTTCAAATCTCATTGGAGATATTTACTGATAAACAGCTACCTACAGAGCTTGTTCATGTCGTTCCTAAATGAGCTTTTATCTCTCTCCCCTCACCACAAATCAGATTCTTCTGAGGAGTTCCCAGTACATTATCATTTCCCCTGTGTAATTCCCTTAACAAGCTCCAGCTGTTTTTATTCTCAGAAGGTTTACTCCCTGATATACAGCTGCCTACACCCTTCGTAATTGCAGGTCCTAAATGAGCTTTTTTCTCTGTTCCCTCACCACAATCCAGATTCTATTGGGGAGTTACCAGTAGAGTAACCATACCAGGAAGTACTTCACTTATTAAGCTACTACTATTCTTAATCTCAGTGGAGATATTTACTGATAAACAGCTACCTACGCAGCATGTTCATGTCGTTCCTAAATGAGCTTTTATGTCTCTCCCCTCACCACAAATCAGATTCTTCAGAGGAGTTCCCAGTACATTATCCTTTTAGCTGTTTTTTTTTCAGAAGTTTTACTCCCTGATTTACAGCTGCCTACCCCCTTCGTAAGTGCAGGTTCTAAATGAGCTTTTTTCTCTGTTCCCTCACCACAATCCAGATTCTTTTGGGGAGTTACCAGTACAGTAACCATACCAGGACGTACTTAATTTTTTAACCTACTGCTTTTCTTAATCTCAGCGGAGATATTTACTGATAAACAGCTACCTATGCAGCATTTTCATGTCGTAAATAAATGAGCTTTTATATCTCTCCCCTCACCACAAATCAGATTCTTCTGAGGAGTTCCCAGTACATTATCCTTTCCCCTGTGTAATTACCTTAACAAGCTCCAACTGTTTTTATTCTCAGAAGGTTTACTCCCTGATATACAGCTGCCTATAACCTTCGTAAGTGCAGGTCCTAAATGAGCTTATTTCTGTGTTCCGTCACCACAATCCAGATTCATTTGGGGAGTTACCAGTAGAGTAACCATACCAGGAAGTACTTAATTTATTAAGGTACTGCTTTTCTTAATCTCAGTGGAGATATTTGCTGATAAATAGCTACCTACGTAGCATGTTCATGTCGTTCCAAAATGAGCTTTTTTATCTCTCCCCTCACCACAAATCAGATTCTTCTGAGGAGTTCCCAGTACATTATCCTTTCCATTGTGTAATTACCTTAACAAGCTCCAGCTGTTTTATTCTCACAAGGTTTACTCCCTGTTATACCGCTGACTACCCCTTCGTAAGTGCAGGTCCTAAATGAGCTTTTTTCTCTGTTCCTTCACCACAATCCAGATTCTTTTTGGGAGTTACCAGTACAGTAACCATACCAGGACGTACTTAATTTATTAACCTACTGCTTTTCTTAATCTCAATGGAGATATTTACTGACAAACAGCTACGTATGCAGCACGTTCATGTCGTTCCCAAATGAGCTTTTATCTCTCTCCCCTCACCACAAATCACAGTCCTTCTGAGGAGTTCCCAGTACATTATCCTTTCCCCTGTGTAATTACCTAAAGAAGCTCCAGCTGTTTTTATTCTCAGAGGTATACTCCCTGATAAACAGCTGCCTACCCCCTTCGTAAGTGCAGGTCCTAAATGAGCTTTTTTCTCTGTTCCCTCACCAAAATCCAGATTCTTTTGGGGAGTTTCCAGTACAGCAACCATACCAGGAAGTACTTAATTTATTAAGCTACTGCTTTTCTTAATCTCAGTGGAGATATTTACTGATAAACAGCTACCTACGCAGCATGTTCATATCGTTCCTAAATGAGCTTTTATCTCTCTCCCCTCACCACAAATCAGATTCTTCTGAGGAGTTCCCAGTACATTATCCTTTCCCCTGTGTAATTACCTTAACAAGCTCCAGCTGTTTTTATTCTCAGAAGGTTTACTCCCTGAAATACAGCTGACTACAAACTTCGTAATTGCAGATCCTAAATGAGCTATTTTCTCTGTTCCCTCACCACAATCCAGATTCTTTTGGGGAGTTACCAGTACAGTAACCATACCAGGAAGTACTTAATTTATTAAGCTACTGCTTTGCTTAATCTCAGTGGAGATATTTACTGAGAAACAGCTACCTACGCAGCATGTTCATGTCGTTCCTAAATGAGCTTTTATCTCTCTCCCCTCACCACAAATCAGATTCTTCTGAGGAGTTCCCAGTACATTATCCTTTCCCCTGTGTAATTACCTTAACAAGCTCCAGCTGTTTTTATTCTCAGAGGGTTTACTCCCTGATATACAGCGGCCTACCCCCTTCGTAATGGCAGGTCCTAAATGAGCTTTTTTCTCTGTTTCCTCACCACAATCCAGATTCTTTTGGGGAGTTACCAGTACAGTAACCATACCAGGAAGTACTTAATTTATTAAGCTACTGCTTTTCTTAATCTCAGTGGAGATATTTACTGATAAACAGCTACCTACACAGCATGTTCATGTCGTTTCTAAATGAGCTTTTATCTCTCTCCCCTCACCACAAATCAGATTCTTCTGAGGAGTTCCCTGTACATTATCCTTTCCCCTGTGTAATTACCTTAACAAGCTCCAGCTGTTTTTATTCTCAGAAGGGATACTTCCTGATATACAGCTGCCTACACCCTTCGTAAGTGCAGGTCCTAAATGAGCTTCTTCTCTGTTCCCTCACCACCATCCAGATTCTTTTGGGGAGTTACCAGTACAGTAACCATACCAGGAATTACTTAATTTATTAAGCTACTGCTTTTCTTAATCTCAGTGGAGATATTTACTGATAAACAGCTACCTACGCAGCATGTTTCTGTCGTTCATAAATGAGCTTTTATCTCTCTTCCCTCACCGCAAATCAGATTCTTCTGAGGTGTTCCCAGTACATTATCCTTTCCCCTGTGTAATTACTTTAACAAGCTCCAGCCGTTTTTATTCTCACAAGGGGAATTACCTGATATACAGCTGCCTACCCCCTTCGAAAGTGCAGGTCTTAAATGAGCTTTTTTCTCTGTTCCCTCACCACAATCCAGATTATTTTGGGGAGTTACCAGTACAGTAACCATACAAGGAACTACTTAATTTATTAAGCTACTGTTTTTCTTAATCTCAGTCGATATATTTACTGATAAACAGATACCCATGCAGCATGTTCATGTCGTTCCTAAATGAGTTTTATCTCTCTCCCCTCACAACAAATCAGATCTTCTGAGGAGTTCCCAGTACATTATCCTTTCCCCTGTGTAATTACCTTAACAAGCTCTAGCTGTTTTTATTCTCAGAAGGGATACTCCCTGATATACAGCTGCCTACCCCTTTCGTAAGTGCAGGTCGTAAATGGGCTTTTTTCTCTGTTCCCTCACCACAATCCAGATTCTTTTGGGGAGTTACCAGTAGAATAACAATACCAGGACGTACTTAATTTATTAAGCTACTGCTTTTCTTAATCTCAGTGGAGATATTTACTGATAAACAGCTACCTACGCAGCATGTTCATGTCTATCCTAAATGAGCTTTTATCTATCTCCCCTCACCACAAATCAGATTCTTCTGAGGAGTTCCCAATACATTATCCTTTCCCCTGTGTTATTACCTTAACAAGCTCCAGCTGTTCTTATTCTCAGAAGTGTTTACTCCCTGATATACAGCTGCCTACCCCCTTCGTAATTGCAGGTCCTAAATGAGCTTTTTTCTCTGTTTCCTCACCACAATCCAGATTCTTTTGGGGAGTTACCAGTACAGTAACCATACCAGGATGTACTTAATTGATTAAGCTACTGCTTTTCTTAATCTCAGTGGAGATATTTACTGATAAACTGCTACCTAGGCAGCATGTTCATGTCGTTCCTAAATGAGCTTTTATCTCTCTCCCCTCACCACAAATCAGATTCTTCTGAAGAGTTCCCAGTACATTATCCTTTCCCCTGTGTAATTACCTTAACAAGCTCCAGCTGTTTTTATTCTCAGAGGGTTTACTCCCTGATATACAGCGACCTACCCCTTCGTAATGGCAGGTCCTAAATGAGCTTTTTTCTCTGTTTCCTCACCACAATCCAGATTCTTTTGGGGAGTTACCAGTACAGTAACCATACCAGGAAGTACTTAATTTATTAAGCTACTGCTTTTCTTAATCTCAGTGGAGATATTTACTGATAAACAGCTACCTACACAGCATGTTCATGTCGTTTCTAAATGAGCTTTTATCTCTCTCCCCTCACCACAAATCAGATTCTTCTGAGGAGTTCCCTGTACATTATCCTTTCCCCTGTGTAATTACCTTAACAAGCTCCAGCTGTTTTTATTCTCAGAAGGGATACTTCCTGATATACAGCTGCCTACACCCTTCGTAAGTGCAGGTCCTAAATGAGCTTCTTCTCTGTTCCCTCACCACAATCCAGATTCTTTAGGGGAGTTACCAGTACAGTAACCATACCAGGAATTACTTAATTTATTAAGCTACTGCTTTTCTTAATCTCAGTGGAGATATTTACTGATAAACGGCTACCTACGCAGCATGTTCCTGTCGTTCATAAATGAGCTTTTATCTCTCTTCCCTCACCCCAAATCAGATTCTTCTGAGGTGTTCCCAGTACATTATCCTTTCCCCTGTGTAATTACCTTAACAAGCTCCAGCCGTTTTTATTCTCACAAGGGGATTTACCTGATATACAGCTGCCTACCCCCTTCGTAAGTGCAGGTCTTAAATGAGCTTTTTTCTCTGTTCCCTCAGCACAATCCAGATTCTTTTGGGGATTTACCAGTACAGTAACCATACAAGGAAGTACTTAATTTATTAAGCTACTGTTTTTCTTAATCTCAGTGGATATATTTACTGATAAACAGATACCCATGCAGCATGTTCATGTCGTTCCTAAATGAGTTTTATCTCTCTCCCCTCACAACAAATCAGATTCTTCTGAGGAGTTCCCAGTACATTATCCTTTCCCCTGTGTATTTAACTTAACAAGATCTAGCTGTTTTTATTCTCAGAAGGGATACTCCCTGATATACAGCTGCCTACCCCTTTCGTAAGTGCAGGTCGTAAATGGGCTTTTTTCTCTGTTCCCTCACCACAATCCAGATTCTTTTGGGGAGTTACCAGTAGAATAACAATACCAGGACGTACTTAATTTATTAAGCTACTGCTTTTCTTAATCTCAGTGGAGGTATTTACTGATAAACAGCTACCTACGCAGCATGTTCATGTCTATCCTAAATGAGCTTTTATCTCTCTCCCCTCACCACAAATCAGATTCTTCTGAGGAGTTCCCAATACATTATCCTTTCCCCTGTGTAATTACCTTAACAGGCTCCAGCTGCTTTTATTCTCAGAAGGTTTACTCCCTGATATATAGATGCCTACCCCCTTCGTAAGTGCAGGTTCTAAATGAGCTTTTTTCTCTGTTACCTCACCACAATCCAGATTCTTTTCGGGAGTTACCAGTACAGTAATCATACCAGGAAGTACTTAATTTATTAAGCTACTGCTTTTCTTAATCTCAGTGGAGATATTTACTGATAAACTGCTACCTACGCAGCATGTTCATGTCGTTCCTAAATGAGCTTTTATCTCTCTCCCCTCACCACAAATCAGATTCTTCTGAGGAGTTCCCAGTACATTATCCTTTCCCCTGTGTAATTACCTTAACAAGCTCTAGCTGTTTTTATTCTCAGAAGGGATACTCCCTGATATACAGCTGCCTACCCCCTTCGTAAGTGCACGTCCTAAATGAGCTTTTTTCTCTGTTCCCTCACCACAATCCAGATTCTTTTGGGAGTTACCAGTAGAATAACAATACCAGGAAGTACTTAATTTATTAAGCTACTGGTTTTTTTAATCTCATTGGAGATATTTACTGATAAACAGCTAACTACGCAGCATGTTCATGTCGTTCCTAAATGAGCTTTTATCTCTCTCCCCTCACCACAAATCAGATTCTTCTGAGGAGTTCCCAGTACATTATCCTTTCCCCTGTGTTATTACCTTAACAAGCTCCAGCTGTTCTTATTCTCAGAAGTGTTTACTCCCTGATATACAGCTGCCTACCCCCTTCGTAATTGCAGGTCCTAAATGAGCTTTTTTCTCTGTTCCCTCACCACAATCCAGATTCTTTTGGGGAGTTACCAGTACAGTAACCATACCAGGATGTACTTAATTGATTAAGCTACTGCTTTTCTTAATCTCAGTGGAGATATTTACTGAAAAACTGCTACCTAGGCAGCATGTTCATGTCGTTCCTAAATGAGCTTTTATCTCTCTCCCCTCACCACAAATCAGATTCTTCTGAGGAGTTCCCAGTACATTATCCTTTCCCCTGTGTAATTACCTTAACAAGCTCCAGCTGTTTTTATTCTCAGAGGGTTTACTCCCTGATATACAGCGGCCTACCCCCTTCGTAATGGCAGGTCCTAAATGAGCTTTTTTCTCTGTTTCCTCACCACAATCCAGATTCTTTTGGGGAGTTACCAGTACAGTAACCATACCAGGAAGTACTTAATTTATTAAGCTACTGCTTTTCTTAATCTCAGTGGAGATATTTACTGATAAACAGCTACCTACACAGCATGTTCATGTCGTTTCTAAATGAGCTTTTATCTCTCTCCCCTCACCACAAATCAGATTCTTCTGAGGAGTTCCTGTACATTATCCTTTCCCCTGTGTAATTACGTTAACAAGCTCCAGCTGTTTTTATTCTCAGAAGGGATACTTCCTGATATACAGCTGCCTACACCCTTCGTAAGTGCAGGTCCTAAATGAGCTTCTTCTCTGTTCCCTCACCACAATCCAGATTCTTTTGGGGAGTTACCAGTACAGTAACCATACCAGGAATTACTTAATTTATTAAGCTACTGCTTTTCTTAATCTCAGTGGAGATATTTACTGATAAACAGCTACCTACGCAGCATGTTCCTGTCGTTCATAAATGAGCTTTTATCTCTCTTCCCTCACCGCAAATCAGATTCTTCTGAGGTGTTCCCAGTACATTATCCTTTCCCCTGTGTAATTACCTTAACAAGCTCCAGCCGTTTTTATTCTCACAAGGGGATTTACCTGGTATACAGCTGCCTACCCCCTTCGTAAGTGCAGGTCTTAAATGAGCTTTTTTCTCTGTTCCCTCACCACAATCCAGATTCTTTTGGGGATTTACCAGTACAGTAACCATACAAGGAAGTACTTAAATTATTAAGCTACTGTTTTTCTTAATCTCAGTGGATATATTTACTGATAAACAGATACCCATGCAGCATGTTCATGTCGTTCCTAAATGAGTTTTATCTCTCTCCCCTCACAACAAATCAGATTCTTCTGAGGAGTTCCCAGTACATTATCCTTTCCCCTGTGTAATTACCTTAACAAGCTCTAGCTGTTTTTATTCTCAGAAGGGATACTCCCTGATATACAGCTGCCTACCCCTTTCGTAAGTGCAGGTCCTAAATGGGCTTTTTTCTCTGTTCCCTCACCACAATCCAGATTCTTTTGGGAGTTACCAGTAGAATAACAATACCAGGACGTACTTAATTTATTAAGCTACTGCTTTTCTTAATCTCAGTGGAGATATTTACTGATAAACAGCTACCTACGCAGCATGTTCATGTCTATCCTAAATGAGCTTTTATCTCTCTCCCCTCACCACAAATCAGATTCTTCTGAGGAGTTCCCAATACATTATCCTTTCCCCTGTGTAATTACCTTAACAAACTCCAGCTGCTTTTATTCTCAGAAGGTTTACTCCCTGATATATAGATGCCTACCCCCTTCGTAAGTGCAGGTTCTAAATGAGCTTTTTTCTCTGTTACCTCACCACAATCCAGATTCTTTTCGGGAGTTACCAGTACAGTAATCATACCAGGAAGTACTTAATTTATTAAGCTACTGCTTTTCTTAATCTCAGTGGAGATATTTACTGATAAACTGCTACCTACGCAGCATGTTCATGTCGTTCCTAAATGAGCTTTTATCTCTCTCCCCTCACCACAAATCAGATTCTTCTGAGGAGTTCCCAGTACATTATCCTTTCCCCTGTGTTATTACCTTAACAAGCTCCAGCTGTTCTTATTCTCAGAAGTGTTTACTCCCTGATATACAGCTGCCTACCCCCTTCGTAATTGCAGGTCCTAAATGAGCTTTTTTCTCTGTTCCCTCACCACAATCCAGATTCTTTTGGGGAGTTACCAGTACAGTAACCATACCAGGATGTACTTAATTGATTAAGCTACTGCTTTTCTTAATCTCAGTGGAGATATTTACTGAAAAACTGCTACCTAGGCAGCATGTTCATGTCGTTCCTAAATGAGCTTTTATCTCTCTCCCCTCACCACAAATCAGATTCTTCTGAGGAGTTCCCAGTACATTATCCTTTCCCCTGTGTAATTACCTTAACAAGCTCCAGCTGTTTTTATTTTCAGAAGGTTTACTCCCTGATATACAGCTGCCTACCTCCTTCATAAGTGCAGGTCCTAAATGAGCTTTTTTCTCTGTTCCCTCACCACAATACAGATTCTTTTGTGGAGTTACCAGTACAGTAACCATACCAGGAAGTACTTAATTTATTAAGCCACTGCTTTTCTTAATCTCAGTGGAGATATTTACTGATAAACAGCTACCTATGCTGCATTTTCATGTCGTTCCTAAATGAGCTTTTATCTCTCTCCCCTCACCACAAATCAGATTCTTCTGAGGAGTTCCCAGTACATTATCCTTTCCCCTGTGTAATTACCTTAACAAGCTCCAGCTGTTTTTATTCTCAGAAGTGTTTACTCCCTGATATACACCTGCCTAACCCCTTCGTAAGTGCAGGTCCTAAATGAGCTTTTTTCTCTGTTCCCTCACCACAATCCAGATTCTTTTGTGGAATTACCAGTACAGTAACCATACCAGGAAGTACTTAATTTATTAAGCTACTGCTTTTCTTAATCTCAGTGGAGATATTTACTGATAAACAGCTACCTATGCAGCATTTTCATGTCGTTCCTAAATGAGCTTAATCTCTCTCCCCTCACAACAAGTCAGATTCTTCTGAGGAATTCCCAGTACACTATCCTTTCCCCTGCGTAATTACCTTAACAAGCTTCAGCTGTTTTTATTCTCAGAATGGATACTCCCTGATATACAGCTGCCTACCCCCTTCGTAAGTGCAGGTCCTAAATGAGCTTTTTTCTCTGTTCCCTCACCACAATCCAGATTCTTTTGGGGAGTTACCAGTACAGTAACCATACCAGGAAGTACTGAATTGATTAAGCTACTGCTTTTCTTAATCTCAGTGGAGATATTTACTGATAAACTGCTACCTACGCAGCATGTTCATGTCGTTCCTAAATGAGCTTTTATCTCTCTCCCCTCACCACAGATTAGATTCTTCTGAGGAGTTCCCAGTACATTATCCTTTCCCCTGTGTAATTACCTTAACAAGCTCCAGCTGTTTTTATTCCCAGAAGGTTTACTCACTGATATATAGCTGCCTTCCCCCTTCGTAAGTGCAGGTCCTAAATGAGCTTTTTTCTCTGTTCCCTCACCACAAGCCAGATTCTTTTGGGGAGTTACCAGTACAGTAACCATACAAGGAAGTACTTAATTTATTAAGCTACTGCTTTTCTTAATCTCAGTGGAGATATTTACTGATAAACAGCTCCCCATGCAGCATGTTCATGTCGTTCCTAAATGAGTTTTTATCTCTCTCCCCTCACAACAAATCAGATTCTTCTGAGGAGTTCCCAGTACATTATCCTTTCCCCTGTGTAATTACCATAACAAGCTCTAGCTGTTTTTATTCTCAGAAGGGATACTCCCTGATATACAGCTTCCTACCCCTTTCGTAAGTGCAGGTCCTAAATGAGCATTTTTCTCTGTTCCCTCACCACAATCCAGATTCTTTTGGGGAGTTACCAGTACAATAACAATACCAGACGTACTTAATTTATTCAGCTACTGCTTTTTTTAATCTCATTGGAGATATTTACTGATAAACAGCTAAGTACGCAGCATGTTCATGTCGTTCCTAAATGAGCTTTTATCTCACTCCCCCTCACCACAAATCAGATTCTTCTGACTAGTTCCCAGTACATTATCCTTTCCCCTGTGTAATTACCTTAACAAGCTCCAGCTGTTTTTATTCTCAGAAGATTTACTCCCTGATATACAGCTGGCTACCCCCTTCGTAAGTGCAGGTCCTAAATGAGCTTTTTTCTCTGTTCCCTCACCACAATCCAGATTCTTTTGGGGAGTTACCAGTACAGTAACCATACCAGGAAGTACTTAATTTATTAAGCTACTGCTTTTCTTAATCTCAGTGGAGATATTTACTGATAAACAGCTACCTACGCAGCATGTTCATGTCGTTCCTAAATGAGCTTTTACCTCTCTTCCCTCACCACAAATCAGATTCTTCTGAGGAGTTCCCAGTGCATTATCCTTCCCCTTTGTAATTACCTTAACAAGCTCCAGCTGTTTTTATTCTCAGAAGGTTTACTCCCTGATATACAGCTGGCTACCCCCTTCGTAAGTGCAGGTCCTAAATGAGCTTTTTTCTCTGTTCCCTCACCACAATCCAGATTCTTTTGGGGAGTTACCAGTACAGTAACCATACCAGGAAGTACTTAATTTATTAAGCTACTGCTTTTCTTAATCTCAGTGGAGATATTTACTGATAAACAGCTACCTATTCATCATTTTTATGTCGTTCCTAAATGAGCTTTTATCTCTCTCCCCACACTACAAATCAGATTCTTCTGAGGAGTTCCCAGTACATTATTCTTTCCCCTGTGTAATTACCTTAACAAGCTCTAGCTGTTTTTATTCTCAGAAGGGATACTCCCTGATATACAGCTGCCTATCCCCTTCGTAAGTGCAGGTCCTAAATGAGCTTTTTTCTCTTTTCCCTCGCCAGAATCCAGATTCTTTTGGGGAGTTACCTGTACAGTAACCATACTAGGAAGTACTTAATTTATTAAACTACTTCTTTTCTTAATCTCAGTGGAGATATTTACTGATGAACAGCTACCTACGCAGCATGTTCATGTCGTTCCTAAATGAACTTTTATCTCTCTCCCCTCACCACGAATCAGATTCTTCTGAGGAGTTCCCAGTACATTATCCTTTCGCCTGTGTAATTACCTTAACAAGCTCCAGCTGCTTTTATTCTCAGAAGGTTTACTCCCTGATATACAGCTGCCTACCCCCTTCGTAAGTGCAGGTCTTAAATGAGCTCTTTTCTCTGTTCCCTCACCACAATCCAGATTCTTTTGGGAGTTACCAGTACAGTAACCATACCAGGAAGTACTTAATTTATTAAGCTACTGCTTTTCTTAATCTCAGTGGAGATATTTACTGATAAATAGCTACCTATGCAGAATTTTCATGTAGTTCCTAAATGAGCCTTTATCTCTCTCCCCTCACAACAAATCAGATTCTTCTGAGGAGTTCCCAGTACATTATCCTTTCCCCTGTGTAATTACCTTAACAAGCTCCAGCTGTTTTTATTCTCAGAAGGGATACTCCCTGATATACAGCTGCCTACCCCCTTCGAAAATGCAGGTCCTAAATGAGCTATTTTCTCTGTTCCCTCACCACAGTCCAGATTCTTTTGGGGAGTTACCAGTACAGTAACCATACCAGGAAGTACTTAATTTATTAATCTACTGCTTTTCTTAATCTCAGTGAAGATATTTACTGATAAACAGCTACCTTCGCAGCATGTTCATGTCGTTCCTAAATGAGCTTTTATATCTCTCCCCTCACCACAAATCAGATTCTTCTGAGGAGTTCCCAGTACATTATCCTTTCCCCTGTGTAATTTCCTTAACAAGCTCCAGCTGTTTTTATTCTCAGAAGGGATAGTCCCTGATATACAGCTGCCTACCCCCTTCGTAAGTGCAGGTCCTAAATGAGCTTTTTTCTTTGTTCCCTCACCACAATCCAGATTCTTTTCAGAGTTACCAGTACAGTAACCATACCAGGAAGTACTTAATTTATTAAGCTACTGCTTTTCTTAATATCAGTGGAGATATTTACTGATAAACAGCTACCTATGCAGCATTTTCATGTCGTTCCTAAATGAGCTTTTATCTCTCTCCCTTCACCACAAATCAGATTCTTCTGAGGAGTTCCCAGTACATTATCCTTTCCAGTGTGTAATTACCTTAACAAGCTCCAGCTGTTTTTTTTTTAATTTTTTTTATTATTAATTGAACATAAAATTTTTTTTTTACAAGGTGCTGTGCAAAGAGGGTGCAGTTACATAGTAGGGCAGTGTGTACATTTCTTGTGATATCTTACAACCTGTTTTCCCATCCCTTGTCTAGGTCAGGTAGACCCATATGCAATATACAATGTATCAAGCACATATACAATGCTCACAGACTTGGTCTCTACTGTCTCTCCATCTCCCTTTGTTAACAGTCATATATCAGGGAGATCATGCCCCTTTGTTTTCTGTGTTCTAGGCTTGTCTCACTCAACATTATTTGTTCGAGTTCCGACCATTTCCTGCAAATAGCAATATTTCACCATTCCTAATCGCTATGTAGTATTCCATTGTGTATAATTACCATATTTTTTGGATCCATTCGTCTGTGGAGGGGCATCTGGGTTGTTTCCATATTTTAGCTATTGTGAATTGTGCCGCGATAAACATGGTAGTACATATGCCTTTTTGATATCTTGGATTTTGCTGTTTAGGATAGATGCCTAGGAGTGGTATGGCTGGGTCATAGGGTAGGTCTATATTGAGCTTTTTGAGAAACCTCCATACTGTTCTCCAAAGTGGTTGTACTAATTTGCACTCCCACCAACAATGGAGAAGGGTTCCTCTTTCCCCACAGCCCCTCCAGCATTTGTTGTTTCCTGAGTTCAGAGTATAGGCCATTCTAACTGGGGTGAGGTGGTATCTCAGGGTTGTTTTTATTTGCATTTCCTTTACTAGCAGGGATGTTGAGCATTTCCTCATATGTTTCTTTGCCATTTTTATATCTTCTCTTGTGAAGTCTCTCTTTAGCTCTTTTTCCCATTTCCTAATAGGTTTATTGGCTTGGAGGGGCTTAGTTTTTTGAGTTCTCTGTAGATGACCGATATCAGGCCTTTGTCTGTTGCTGTGCTGGTAAATATCCTTTCCCATATTGTTGGCTGTCTTTCTATTTTGGTGGCTATGTCCTTAGCTGTGCAGAAACTTTTTAATTTGTAGTAGTCCCATTTGTCGAGTCTTTCTCCTATTTGTTGTGCCCCTGGGACTCTATTCAGGAAGTTCCTTCCTGTGCCTATAAGTTCTAGTGTCTTTCCTACTCTGTCCTTCAGTAGTTTCAAGGATTCAGGTCTGATGTTGAGGTCCTTGATCCATTTTGAGTTGATCTTGGTGCATGGTGATAGGCTTGGGTCTACTTTGAGTTTTCTGCATATGGCTGCCCAGTACTCCCAGCACCAGTAGTTGAAGAGGCTATGTTTATTCCATTGTATATCTTTAGCTCCTTTGTCGAATATCAGTTGGCTGTAAGAGTGCGGTTTTATTTCTGGGTCTTCAGTTCTAATCCATTGGTCTTCCAATCTGTTTTTATACCAATACCATGCTGTTTTTGTTATGATGGCCTTGTAGTAGATCTTGAAGTCAGGTATTGTGATACCTCCAGCATTGCTTTTTTTGCCTAGAATTGCTTTGGCTATTCTAGGTTTTTTGCTGTTCCATATGAATTTATGGATTGGTTTCTCTATTTCAGTGAAGAATGTGGCTGGGATTTTGATAGGTATTGCATTGAATTTGTATAACAATTTGGGCAATATGGCCATTTTCACTATATTGATTCTGCCTTCCCATGAGCATGGGAGGTCTTTCCATCTCCTTGTGTCTTCTTTGATTTCCCTTATTAGATTTTTGTAGTTTTTGTTGAATAGGTCCGTCACGTCCTTGGTTAAGTTGATCCCTAGGTACTTTATTCTTTTTTTGGCTACTGTAAATGGAATTGTTTCCATAATTTCCTTTTCTGTTTGTCTATTGCTGGTGTACAGAAAAGCTGCTGACTTTTGTGGGTTGATTTTGTATCCTGATACTTTGCCAAATTGGTTTATTAGGTGTAGGAGTTTGGGTACTGAGGTTTTTGGGTCCTTCAGATACAAGATCATGTCGTCTGCGAATAGGGATAACTTGATTCTTCCTTGCCGATGTGGATCCCTTTGATGTCCTCCTCTTGCCTTATTGCTATGGCTAGGGATTCCAGCACTATGTTGAACAGAAGTGGGGAGAGTGGGCATCCTTGTCTTGTTCCTGATTTTAGGGGGAATGACTTAAGTTTCTCTCCATTTAATATGATATTAGCAGTTGGTCTGTTGTATATGGCTTTTATTGTTTTGAGGAATGTTCCATCTATTCCTGTTCTCTCCAAAGCTTTTAATAGGTATGGATGTTGTATTTTGTCAAAGGCTTTTTGGGCATCGACTGAGATAACAATGTGATTCTTGATTTTAGTTCTGTTTATGTGGTGAATTACGTTGATTGATTTACGGATGTTGAACCATCCTTGTGACTGAGGGATGAAGCCTACTTGGTCATGATGTATGATATTCTTGATCACTTTCTGGATCCTATTAGCTAATATTTTATTGAGGAGCTTTGCATCTGTGTTCATTAGTGATATTGGTCTGTAGTTCTCTTTTTTTGTTGGGTCTTTGCCTGGTTTGGGAATTAGTATGATATTATCTTCGTAGAATGAGTTTGGTATTTCTCCCTCCATTTCTATTTCGCGGAAGAGTTTGAGGAGTATTGGAATTAGCTCCTCACTAAAGGTTTTGTAGAATTCGTTGGTGAATCCATCTGGGCCTGGGCTTTTCTTAGTAGGGAGGTTCTTGATTACCTCCTGTATCTCACCGTAAGTTATTGGTTTATTTAGCTGATTTATTTCTTCTTGGTTCAGTTTGGGCAGTTTGTACTTCTCTAAGAATTGATCCATTTCTGTAGAATTATTGTTTTTTGCTGAGTAGAGGTTTTGGAAATAGCTCCTTATGATTGTTTGAATATCGTGTGTACTTGTTGTAATTTTTCCGGTGGAGTCCCTGATGTTACGAATATGAGTCTCTTCTCTTCTTTTTTTTGTAAGTCTTGCAAGGGGTCTGTCAATTTTGTTTATTTTCTCAAAGAACCAGCTTTTAGTCTTATTTATTTGTTGAATGGTCTTTCTATTTTCAATCAGATTTATCTCTTCTTTAATCTTTGTGATCTCTCCCCTCCTAGTCGTTTTAGATTCTGTCATTTCTTGTTTCTCCAGTTGTTTTAGTTTCATCGTGAGGGTATTCACCTGCTCTGCTTCCATTCTTTTAATGTGGGTGCTGAGTGCAATGATCTTGCCCTCAGTACTGCCTTAGCTGTGTCCCATAGGTTTCTTTGTGATGTGTTTTCTTTGTCATTGTGGCTTATGAATTCGTTGATTTCATCTTTAATTTGATCTGTGGCCCAAGTGTTGGATAGCAGCGTGGGGTTTAGCCTCCAAGAGTGTGTATAGGCTCTGTGGTATCCTTTGTTGTTGAGGGTTACCTTTAATCCACTGTGATCAGATATAATACATGGGATGACGTCAATACTTTCGTATTTGCTGAGGTTCTTTGTGTGGGCTATGACGTGGTCTATTTTGGAATATGATCAATGGCTGCTGAAAAGAAGGTGTATTGGGTCTCTGTGGGGTGAAAGGTTCTATATAGGTCTGTTAGATCCATTTGGGAAATGGTGTTATTTAGGTCCTCAGCTCCCTTACTAATCCTCTGGGTGTTGGATCTGTCTCTTGGAGAGAGAGGAGTATTAAAGTCACCCACTATGATTGTGTTTGCGTCTATCTTGCTCTGTAATTCTTTGAGAATTTGCTTGACATATGTCGGGCCTCTTTTGTTTGGTGAGTATACATTTATCACCGTGATTTCTTGATTCTGTATTTTTCCTTGTATTAATATGTAGTGTCCTTCTTTGTCTTTTTGAGTGGACTTTAAAGAGAAGTCAAGCTTGTCTGAGATCAGGATGGCTACACCTGCCGTTTTGGTGGATGCATTTGCTTGGTAGATCTTGCTCCATCCTTTCACTCGAAGCCTGTTTTTGTCCCTTGCTGTAAGGTGGGTCTCTTGTAGACAGCAGATGTCAACTTTTTGTTTGCGAATCCATTCTGCCAGTCTGCTCCTCTTTATCGGGGAGTTTAAACCATTTATATTTAAAGAGATCAAGGATAAGGGTGTTTTTTCTCCTTCCATTTTCTTGGTGGGCTGTTTTTTCTTCTTCTTTTTTTTTTTTCTTCTTGTCTTTAGTGAGCTTGTGTTTCTGCTGGACTTTGGCTATTGAAGTTTCTTTCTGATTCTGTCTGTGTGTCTTTTACGATCTCTGTTGGGTGGGGTTCCCCTCTTAATATTCGCTGTAGGGCTGGTTTTTTATTCACATACTCCTTTAGCTCCTCTTTGGTGTGGAAAGATCTGGTTCTCCCTTCGAATGTGAACTCCAATTTCGCTGGATATTTGATCCGAGGTTGTAAATTGTTATTCTGGAGTACTTGGATGGTGTTCTTCCACTCGCTTCGAGCTTGGTAAGTTTGTGTGGATAAGTCGGATGTTATTCGAATCCTCTTCCCATTGAAAAAAGTTTCCTTCTTCGCTTTGGCTGAATTCAGAATTTTCTCTTTAATCTTGAGGTCTGTAGTCTTGAATATTATGTGCCTTGGGGTGGCTTTCCTGGGGTCTGGCCTGCCAGGTGTCCTATAGGCTTCGGTTACCTGGATGGGGTCCCCTGTGAGATTGGGGAAGTTTTCTGCAATAACTTTATTGAGAACATGATTAAGCCCTCTGCTCTGGTATTCGGCTCCTTCTTCTATTCCAATTATGCGCAGATTATATCTCTTGTCTTTGTCCATTAGTTCCTGGATTAGTCTTCCCTGAAGCTTCACCTTTTCTTGGAGTGTGGTCATTTTCTGGTTGTTGTCAGCTGCTTCATCGTCCAGGCGAGAGATTCTGGATTCTATATGGTCTACTCTTTGTGTCATGGTTTCAATTGCGGAGTTTATGGATGTCAGAGAGCTATTTATGGTTGTCATATCAGCTCTGATCGTGGAGATTTCTTCCTTTAAAGAGTTGTATTTTAAATCTATTTTTTCATGCATTTCAATTCTTAGGATGTGGAGATTTTCTTTAAAGGCAGCTTGCATTGTATTCATTTTTGCTTCCATTTCTTTAAAGCAGGTTTGCATTGTATCCAGTTTTGCTTCCATTTCTTTCTTGGCTTCCTGGGTGTCCTTCCAGATTTCCGCTCTAAATTCCTGGAATTGTTTTCTGATTTCATTTCTGACGCTTTCGATCATTCCTGTTAACATGGCCTCATTTGCTTTTTTAGTCTCCATCTCCTCTTCAGTCGTGCTGCTTTTTGGAGCTGGCGAGTTGGCTTGTCCTTTGATGAACTGAGTTATGTTTCTTTGTGATTTGCGCATCTGGAGATCTGGATGGCTTCTCAGGTTTGGTTTGTAGCTCCTCCCTCCCTCCTGTGTAGACGTGTCTACGGCAGCAGGTGCTGTCGCTGTGTCCCCGCCCACCAGTGCAGGGTACGCCTACCAGAGCGGGCGCTGTCGCCGGGGGCCCCACCCTCCAGTGCGCTGTGCGTTCAGTGCAACAGGCACTTCGGCGGGATATGCCTCCCAGAGCAAGTCCTGGGTTGTTGGGTTGTGCTTGCGCCCTCCCACGAGTCCGTTGGGGGGGGGGGTACGTGTGGGGCCCAGTGGGATCGACTGTCCGGGTGTGGCTTGGCACCTTCAGACCTCACCTCCGCTGTGAGGAGGGGGGACGTGATCAGGCTCAAGTGACCCTGCTGGGCTGGTATTGCCCACCAGCGCCTGTGGTTTTAGTTGTAAGAGTCTGCGAGGTCCAGGGGCCTCAGGTGGGGTTTGCACAACCGGCTGTCTCCCGGCCCCTGTTGGGAAGGGGGCGGGGCCGGTTCTGCCAGCTCAGGAACCTGTGGGGTGTTGGTGCTGCTGAGCCCTTCCCCTGCTAAACTGACTTCCCAGCGCCTGTTGGGAGCTTCCCCGCCTGATTTGTGGGTTCTTTGTTCCCTCAGGGGTGGGGGAGGGGGGAGGGAGGGCACTCACTTTTGCTGCTTTGTGTGTGTGTCCCTCGCAGCCGTTGGCCCTCCAGGGGTTGGCTAAGTGTCGTGGTGGCTTCCCTGGTTCCCGATTTCTGCCGCGCTGGGTTCCCTTGTCCAAACCCGGTGTGGACCCGAACTTCTCGTCGCTGCCGGTGTGTCTTGGTCTGCACCCTGCGTTGTGTCCGTGGGGTATCTCCCTATATGAATTCTGCGCTCCTGGCAGCCTGCCTGCCGATCGCCGGGTTCCCTTTCCCAGCCTGACCCTGTTTGGGCCAGGGTCGGCTGGAGGGGGGAGGGTGCCCCGGTGAATCTCCGGCTCCGTGTAGGTTTTCGGTTCTTCTTTTTTGCTCCTTTTTGTTTTCCTGCGTTTCTCCACTGCTTCTGGCTGCTGGTTTTGCTGGGTCCTTGATGGGGTGTTGGGAGTTGGGGTTCCCAGCTCACTATGCCGTTGGAGCGAGTCGGTCGGGGTGCCGCCCTATTCCATCGGCGCCATCTTTCTTCTTACTGCTTTTCTTAATCTCAGTGGAGATATTTACTGATAAACAGCTACCTACTCAGCATGTTCATGGCGTTCCTAAATGAGCTTTTATCTCTCTCCCCTCACCACAAATCAGATTCTTATGAGGAGTTCCCAGTACATTGTCCTTTCCCCTCTGTAATTACCTTAACAAGCTCCAGCTGTTTTTATTCTCAGAAGGTTTACTCCATGATATACAGCTGCCTACCCCCTTCGTAAGTGCAGGTCCTAATTGAGCTTTTTTCTCTGTTCCCTCACCACAATCCAGATTCTTTTGGGGAGTTACCAGTACAGTAACCATACCAGGAAGTACTTAATTTATTAAGCTACTGCTTTTCTTAATCTCAGTGGAGATATTTACTGATAAACAGCTACCTACGCAGCATGTTCATGTCGTTCCTAAATGAGCTTTTATCTCTCTCCCCTCACCACAAATCAGATTCTTCTGAGGAGTTCCCAGTACATTATCCTTTCCACTGTGTAATTACCTTAACAAGCTCCAGCTGTTTTTATTCTCAGAAGGTTTACTCCCTGATATACAGCTGCCTAACCCCTTCGTAAGTGCAGGTCCTAAATGAGCTTTTTTCTCTGTTCCCTCACCACAATCCAGATTGTTTTCGGGAGTTACCAGTACAGTAAACCATACCAGGAAGTACATAATTTATTAAGCTACTGCTTTTCTTAATCTCAGTGGAGATATTTACTGATAAACAGCTTCCTACGCAGCATGTTCATGTCATTCTTAAATGAGATTTTATCTCTCTACCCACACCACAAATCAGACTCTTCTGAGGAGTTCCCAGTACATTATCCTTTCCCCTGTATAATTACCTTAACAAGCTCCAGGTGTTTTATTCTCAAAAGGGATACTCCCTGATATACAGCTGCCTACCCCTTTCGTAAGTGCAGGTCCTAAATGAGCTTATTTCTCTGTTCCCTCACCACAATACAGATTCTTTTGGGGAGTTAGCAGTACAGTAACCATACGAGGAAGTACTTAATTTATTAAGCTACTGCTTTTCTTAATTTCAGTGCAGATATTTACTGATAAACAGCTACCTACGCAGCATGTTGATGTCGTTCCTAAATGAGATTTTATCACTCTCGCCTCGCCACAAATCAGATTCTTCTGAGGAGTTCCCAGTACATTATCCTTTCCCCTGTGTAATTATCTTAAGAAGCTCCAGCTGTTTTTATTCTCAGAAGGGATACAGCTGCCTACCCCCTTCGTAAGTGCAGGTCCTAATTGAGCTTTTTTCTCTGTTCCCTCACCACAATCCAGATTATTTGGGGAGTTACCAGTACAGTAACCATACCAGGAAGTACTTAATTTATTAAGCTACTGCTTTTCTTAATCTCAGTGGAGATATTTACTGATAAACAGCTCCCTACGCAGCATGTTCATGTCGTTCCTAAATGAGCTTTTATCTCTCTACCCTCACCACAAATCAGATTCTTCTGAGGAGTTCCCAGTACATTATCCTTTCCCTGTGTAATTACCTTAACAAGCTCCAGCTGTTTTTATTCTCAGAAGGGATACAGCTCCCTACCCCCTTCGAAAGTGCAGGTCCTAAATGAGCTTTTTTCTCTGTTCCCTCACCACAATCCAGATTCTTTGTGGAGTTACCAGAACAGTAACCATACCAGGAAGTACTTAATTTATTAAGCTACTGCTTTTCTTAATCTCAGTGGAGATATTTACTGATAAACAGCTACCTACGCAGCATGTTCATGTCGTTCCTAAATGAGCTTTTATCTCTCTCCCCTCACCACAAATCAGATTCTTCTGAGTTGTTCCCAGTACATTATCCTTTCCCCTGTGTAATTACCTTAACAAGCTCCAGCTGTTTTTATTCGCAGAAGGTTTACTCCCTGATATACAGCTGCCTAACCCCTTCATAAGAGCAGGTCGTAAATGAGCTTTTTTCTCTGTTCCCTCACCAAAATCAACATTCTTTTGGGGAGTTACCAGTACAGTAACCATACCAGGAAGGACTTAATTTATGAATCAACTGCTTTTCTTAATCTCAGTGCAGATATGTACTGATAAACAGCTACCTACGCAGCATGTTCATGTCGTTCCGAAATGAGCTTTTATCTCTCTCCCCTCACCACAAATCAGATTCTTCTGAGGATTTCCCAGTACATTATCCTTTCCCCTGTGTCATTACTTTAACAAGCTCCAGCTGTTTTTATTCTCAGAAGGTTTACTCCCTGATATACAGCTGCCTACCCCCTTCGTAAGTGCAGGTCCTAAATGAGCTTTTTTCTCTGTTCCCTCACCACAATCCAGATTCTTTTAGGGAGTTACCAGTACAGTAACCATACCAGGAAGTACTTAATTTATTAAGCTACTGCTTTTCTTAATCTCAGTGGAGATATTTACTGATAAACAGCTACCTACGCAGCATGTTCATGTCGTTCCTAAATGAGCATTTATCTCTCTCCCCTCACCACAAATCAGATTCTTCTGAAGAGTTCCTAGTAAATTACCTTTCACCTGTGTAATTACCTTAACAAGCTCCAGCAGTTTTTATTCTCAGAAGGTTTACTCCCTGATACACAGCTGCCTACCCCCTTCGTAAGTGCAGGTCCTAAATGAGCTTTTTTCTCTGTTCCCTAACCACAATCCAGATTCTTTTGGGAGTTAACAGTACAGTAACCATACCAGGAAGTACTTAATTTATTAAGCTACTGCTTTTCTTAATCTCAGTGGAGATATTTACTGATAAACACCTATCTACGCAGCATGTTCATGTCGTTCCTAAATGAGATTTTATCTCTCTCCCCTCACCACAAATCAGATTCTTCTGAAGAGTTCCAGTACATTGTCCTTTCCCCTCTGTAATTACCTTAACAAGCTCCAGCTGTTTTATTCTCAAATGGTTTACTCCATGATATACAGCTGAATACTCCCTTCGTAAGTGCAGGTCCTAAATTAGCTTTTTTCTCTGTTCCCTCACCACAATCCATATTCTTTTGTGGAGTTACCAGTACAGTAACCATACCAGGAAGTTCTTAATTTATTAAGCTACTGCTTTTCTTAATCTCAGTGGAGATATTTACTGATAAACAGCTACGTACGCAGCATGTTCATGTCGTTCCTAAATGAGCTTTTATCTCTCTCCCCTCACCACAAATCAGATTCTTCTGAGGAGTTCCCAGTACATTGTACTTTCCCCTGTGTAATTACCTTAACAAGCTCCAGCTGTTTTTATTCTCAGAAGGTTTACTCCCTGATGTACAGCTGCCTACCCCTTCGTAAGTGCAGGTCCTAAATGATCTTTTTTCTCTGTTCCCTCACCACAATCCAAATTCTTTTGGGGAGTTACCAGTACAGTAACCATACCAGGAAGTACTTAATTTATTAAGCTACTGCTTTTCTTAATCTCAGTGGAGATATTTACTGATAAATAGCTACCTACGCAGCATGTTCATGTCGTTCCTAAATGAGCTTTTATCTCTCTCCCCTCACCACAAATCAGATTCTTCTGAGGAGTTCCCAGTACATTGTCCTTTCCTCTCTGTAATTACCTTAACAAGCTCCAGCTGTTTTTAGTCTCAGAAGGTTTACTCCATGATATACAGCTGCCTACCCCCTTCGTAAGTGCAGGTCCTAAATGAGCTTTTTTCTCTGTTCCCTCACCGCAATCCAGATTCTTTTGGGGAGTTACCAGTACAGTAACCATACCAGGAAGTACTTACTTTATTAAGCTACTGCTTTCCTAATCTCAGTGGAGATATTTACTGATAAACAGCTACCTACGCAGCATGTTCATGTCGTTCCTAAATGAGCATTTATCTCTCTCCCCTCACCACAAATCAGATTCTTCTGAAGAGTTCCTAGTACATTACCTTTCCTCTGTGTAATTACCTTAACAAGCTCCAGCTGTTTTTATTCTCAGAAGGTTTACTCCCTGATATACAGCTGCCTACCCCGTAAGTGCAGGTCCTAAATGAGCTTTTTTCTCTGTTCCCTCAGCACAATCCAGGGTCTTTTTGGGAGTTACCAGTACAGTAACCATACCAGGAAGTACATAATTTATTAAGCTACTGCTTTTCTTTTTTTTTTTTTTTTTTGCCAGTCGTGAGCCTTGGACTCAGGGCCTGAGCACTGTCCCTGGCTTCTTCCCGCTCAAGGCTAGCACACTGCCTCTTGAGCCACAGCTCCGCTTTTGGCCGTTTTCTGTATATGTGGTGCTGGGGAATCGAACCTAGGGCCTCGTGTGTCCGAGGCAGGCACTCTTGCCGCTCGGCTATATCCCCAGCCCGTTTTCTTAATCTCAATGGTGATATTTACTGATAAACAGCTACCTATGCAGCATGTTCATGTCGTTCCTAAATGGCTTTTATCTCTCTCCCATCAACACAAATCAGATTCTTCTGAGGAGTTCCCCAGTACATTATCCTTTCCCCGGTTTAATTACCTTAACAAGCTCCAGCTGTTTTTATTCTCAGAAGGTTTACTCCCTGATATACAGCTGCCTACCCCCTTCGTAAGTGCAGGTCCTAAATGAACTTTTTTCTCTGTTCCCTCACCACAATCCAGATTCTTTTGGGGAGTTACCAGTACATTATCTTTTCCCCTGTGTAATTACTTTAACAAGCTCCAGCTGTTTTTATTCTCAGAAGGGATACTCCCTGATATACAGCTGCCTACCCCCTTCGTAAGTGCAGGTCCTAAATGAGGTTTTTTCTCGGTTCCCTCACCACAATCCAGATTCTTTTGGGGAGTTACCAGTACAGTAACCATACCAGGAAGTACGTAATTCATTAAGCTACTGCTTCTCTCAATCTCAGTGGAGATATTTACTGATAAACAGCTACCTACGCAGCATGTTCATGTCGTTCCTAAATGAGCTTTTATCTCTCTGCCCGCACCACAAATCACATTCTTCTGATTAGTTCCCAGTACATTATCCTTTCCCCTGTGTAATTACCCTAACAAGCTACAGCTGTTTTTATTCTCAGAAGGTTTACTCCCTGATATACAGCTGCCTACCCCCTTCGTAAATGCAGGTCCTAAAATGAACTTTTTTCTCTGTTCCCTCACCACAATCCAGATTCTTTTGGGGAGTTACCACTACATTATCCTTTCCCCTGTGTAATTACCTTAACAAGTCCAGCTGTTTTTATTCTCAGAAGGTTTACTCCCTGATATACAGCTGCCTATCCCTTCGTAAGTGCAGGTCCTAAATGAGCTTTTTTCTCTGTTCCCCTCACCACAATCCAGATTCTTTTGGGGAGTTACCAGTACAGTCACCATACAAGGAAGTACTTAATTTATTAAGCTACTGTTCTCTCAATGACAGTGGAGATATTTACTGAAAAACAGCTACCTATGCAGCATTTTCATGTCGTTCCTTAATGAGCTTTTATCTCTCTGCCCTCACCACAAATCAGATTCTTCTGAGGAGTTCCCAGTACATTATCCTTTCCCCTGTGTAATTACCTTAACAAGCTCCAGCTGTTATTATTTCCAGAAGGGATACTCCCTGATATACAGCTGCTTACCCCCTTCGTAAGTGCAGGTCCTAAATGAGCTTTTTTCTCTGTTCCCTCACCACAATCCAGATTCTTTTGGGGAGTTACCAGTACAGTAACCATACCAGGAAGTACGTAATTTATGAAGCTACTGCTTTTCTTAAACTCTTTGGAGATATTTACTGATAAACAGCTACCTAAGCAGCATGTTCATGTCGTTCCTAAATGAGCTTTTATCTCTCTCCCCTCACCACAAATCAGATTCTTATGAGGAGTTCACAGTACATTATCCTTTCCCCTGTATAATTACCTTAACAAGCTCCAGCTGTTTTTATTCCCAGATGGGAAAACTCCCTGATATACAGCTGCCTACCCCCTTCGTAAGTGCAGTTCCTAAATGAGCTTTTTTCTCTATTCCCTCAGCACAATCCAGATTCTTTTGGGGAGTTACCAGTACAGAAACCATACCAGGAAGTACTTAGTTTATTAAGATACGACTTTTCTCAATCTCAGTGGAGATATTTACTGATAAACAGCTACCTATGCAGCATGTTCATGTCGTT